>NW_003852401.1:38607243-38614752 GCF_000181295.1 Otolemur garnettii
TTGTTGTTGTTGTTGTTATTTAGCTGGCCTGGTCTGGGCTTGAACCCGCCAGCCTCGGTGCGTGTGGTTGGCACCATTACCACTGTGCTACGGGCACCAAGCCAAAGCCACATATCTTTTATCAGAAACATAAAGAGATACTCCTGTTCACTGTGAAAGCACTTCTCTTTTGAATTAAGTTTTCCAAAGATTCTGGAGTGTGTCATTTAGTCTCATAGCAGGCCAGAGGTAAGGATTCAGAATTTCCACTTCTAAAAGTTGCTCACCAGGACCAAAATGAATAAATTTGAGGAATCCTCCAGTTCCAAACTGAAATCCAGGAAATGCAATCCAGCGGGGCTTTCTGAGCCAAGGGCTCAGACACCAGAAAACAACTTCATGGAATCCCCCAGCCGGCCTGCACCTCCTGTAGAGGGACTTAGAAGGGCTGAGAGTTGGGTGGATTTGTTATGCCTCTGTCCAGAGAAACCTGATTCAGCAGTTGGATCAAGTTAAGGTTGGGCAAGTAGGATCTGTGTTGTCATTTATAGCAGCATTTTATAGTCAGACTAGCATAAAAGAGACCTGAGTGATCCTGCAATAAAGGAGAAAACCACCAAAGGTAAAGTAAAATCTGACAGATAAAATAGGTTATTGTCTCAGAGGCCCATCACTGGGTGGCTCTCAACCACGTGTTTACAGCTGCCCATTTCCTACCCTCTGCTTTGGCTCCTCTGAACTTTAGTTTAGACTTGTTTCCTCCACACAGTGCCCAGAATTTTGGCTTGCTCCAAACGCGAGCGAGCACTTAACGTGCAGGGCACTCCCCCACTCCAGCTTGGCACCCTGAAACTCAGCGGATGTAGGAGGAACATTTCCCATCAGACCTCCTCCATCAGGCTGTCTGCTCACCCCTCCTCCTTTGGCTCAGTTTTCCTTTGACAGTTTCCTCTAGCCCTGATTACCCCTCCCTATGAAAGCCTTCGTTTTTTTGGTTTGATTTTTGAGACGCTTGGAGAGCTTGAGATTAGAACATTTCCCTTATTGCAATAGTCATTTTGAATACAGTCTCCCCTTATCTAAATCCAGATTTATTTTTATTTAACATCCTGAAGATGAGAAATTGGTTCTTTTGATTAGGAAACAGCCCTCTTCTATCTGAGTCCCTTTGCCTGTGGCTGTTAACATCTGCACTCATTCCCTTTCATTTTCTCTGGTTTCCCAATGTCAGAGGCTGAGTTTTGATCTACCTCTTGGTGTTAATTGATCTTTTTGCATATTATTATTTTATTTTGGCTCATCTGGATTTCTTGAGTAATTTTATTCTTTCTGGAGACAAATTGTGTCTGGGTGAGGGGGGTGGTCCAAGCTTTCTTCTCTAGGGCCTGGTCATCTCCTGGCTTGACAAGATCAAGGCCTGGGAGCCTCGCGCTTTGTTAGAGAAATGTGGACGCAAAGTAAGTCACTGACAAGTGTTCGGAGGCAGAAGATCCTGATTTACACACCATCCCCTTAGAATATTCATGTTGTATGGCCTTGGAAATGTTACTTAATTCCTATAAATGGCCATAAAATAAGAATAAGAATCTCTATGTGTTAAGGGTTTTATGCAGATTAAAGGCAGAAAATTGGTGTCCTATCTATAATAATGCCTATTACTAAGAAATGCACAAGCAGCAGTAGATACATAATTACTCAAGTCCACTTGACCCAATCTAAAATATCACTCCAGACAATTCCCTTCTCCCCACGTCCCCTGCCACTGCCCTATGTCTTCTCTCTCGCCCTGAACTTACACTTACCTACTCGATGGCATATTTCTCTCTTCTGGGCCCAGAGCCTGGATCAGAGGAGTCACTTAGGCAATGTTTTTTGAATGGAGTTGTATTCATGTTTATAAGCTAAAATCAGGGATCTGGACTTAATCTTCTCTGATATCAGATAGATTTTTCTGAAGTTCCATTGGTTTCCTTGCAGAGATACCATGAATACATTGTGAGGATAGTTGCATGAGATGCTCTCTAAAGCCCAATTCAAGGCTAAGATTCTCTTGTACTTTGGGGGAAAAAATGTGCTGATTTGTGACAACGTTCTTTATTTTCTTAGTCTTCAGAGTACTTAGCATCTACCCCATGGTTTGTGTTATGTGATGCCAAACAACCAGATGAAAAAGTGAGAACTGCTGTCGTGGATCCAGCTATTTTACATCCTTGGAGCCAAACATCTGGATGTTTAGAAACACTGACTGAATTTTTCACTTTTCACCTGGGTGTTTGGCATTGCACAGACAGAGCAAATGGCAAACAGACATCTTGGCAGAGCGCACACTGAGACATATGGATGTGGGTGATAGTGTCTTAGAATTCAAGCTGTTTGCTGCAGAAGGAAAAAGTTCACAACGGCGTTTTTATCAAAATGATATATTCTGTCATGGAAGGGACTTTTCCTCCAAAAGAGCCTCTTCGTCTGTTCTGGGTTACACTCACTCTTTGGCCTCCAGTGGTATATCCTTGGGGCCCATGATGCTGGGCCAGTTACCCACTCTGAGTAGAGATTTCCCTAATGTGCCAGGAATCAGGAGGAACTCAGTAACTCACGGCTCACACTGAGTCAGTTTTGCTGAGTGACATGTTTTTACCTTGTTTACCATGTGTTTTGGCCTTGGGTTTTGGCCTTGTCTGCAGTTTTGCTGCAACTAAAATCTCTAAAATTATTTTATTAACTCTATACACTAGTCTTTGCCTCATCTCTTGCATTCCTGGGAATCAGCCTTTCCCCACATTCCTGAGATCCTAGAAGGAATTTCCCAGGCTTATGGGTTACCTTTCTTCATGAATCTCTGCTCCTATTCTACTATTTGTTCCTCTGCCAGGCACCTTAGACATCCAAGCTTAACTGCTGTGTTAGTTAGGACATGCTGGGTGCTGCTGCTAAGATGAACAATTTTGCAATTTCTATGGGCTAAAGCAACAAAAATGTTCTTATTTGCAATATTTACTGTCCAAGGAAAATCTTTGAATCTCAGGTAATATTTCATCAGCCGTGTTTCTGGCTTGCTCTTAAGATGTAGAAATTTGGAAGAACTGATTGCTCTCCATATTACAATAAACAGTAGCTAGGCTAACTTCAAAATCATAACCTATTAGGAAGTTCATATTGCTGACTAACCAAATAACCTAAATCTATGGAGAGAGATTGTTTACAGATTATTTTCATTGATTCTAACCATGAAAAAATAATTTTATGGTTGAGGGTCACCACAACATGAGGAACTGTATTAAAGAGTCACAGCATTAGGAAGGTTGAGAACCACTGGTTTACAGGAAGAGCAATATGAGTACACACTAGCCTGGAGTAGAAACAATTAAAAACTGCTAACAAAAGTTCAGCTACAATAGCTGACAACAAATTGCTACAAGTCAAATGCAGGCGGGTGAGCAGGGTGAAACCCCTGGCAGGTGCAGAAACTAACAGAATCTGCATCCGCCTTGCAGGTTCTTCCTTCACAAAACCTATTAAGCATTCATAGTAAAGATTGGGAAGACACAGAAGAAATCTGTTGTCCATAGCAGACCTGGAAAAGGAAACAGCAGCTGCGAGAGAAGGGCAAGAAGAAACATTTTATTTAAAAGACACTTATAGTTCAATGTTCATGGCAGCATGATTCACAGTTGCAAAGGTATGGGAACAACCAGAGTGTGCATCAATACATGAATGGATTAATTAAATGTGGTACATGTATACCACGAAGTACTTCTTAGCTGTAAAAAAAGACAGTAACCTAGTATCTTTCATAACAATGTGGATGGAATTGGAGACCATTCTCCTAAGTGAAGAGTTAGAAAAACAACCATAAGAGTTGAAAAACATTCACCACAGCTAATCAATACTAAATTGGAGCTTGCTGGTAAACACCTGTAAGTTTATATGGATGCAACTCAATTAATTTAAGTAGTAGGGAGTGGTTGAAGAGGATGGTAAATTCCCACCATCAGGTATTTTGAACAGGTATATTTCACATCTTCTGGGGCAAGGACATACTTATAACTCTTGACTTAATCCATACAAAAACAAACTGTATAACCAAATCAAATGTATCCCCGTAACAATCTGAAATATTAAAAAGAGAGAGAGGAAAAAAAAAAAAAACTCTAATCAGATCCTTTTCCATATCTCCACTATGGAACACAAGCCTCAGTAGGCAGTGAAAAGGACATCAAACATTGCTGCACTTGGGACGTTCCTCAAAACTTATTGCGGCTAGAGCAGGAAAGAGGAGAACCCTGTTTTTAAGATAAGGGCAAGATTAATAGGAAGCCCATATATAAAGACTCGGCATAGACCCTACAACCAAAAGCCTAGACCCTAAAACTGAGGATTACTCACAACAGTAGACTGCAAATCTTGCAGCCAATGCCCATCACCTCTCGTGACTCCCACCACCAAACTAATAAGGACAAGAAGTACAATGTAAGAAAGACCTTCTCTAAGGCAGAGAGAAAAGAGAAAATCTAAAAACCACAATCAAATGAGTCTTCCAATGGTAAAAACCATCTCATTGTAAGCGTAAGGTATCTCTACAAGAATTCAAACCTGTGTTGCACTGAGGTTAACTATGGCCACAATTAATGTCAAAGCTAGCTCAATTCCTCACCATGTTAATTCAATCTCCTTTTCAAAAGACCCAGCAGAAGAAAAGCCTTCTCACCATTGGTGGTCACTGGGGCCATTTCATAGGTACCCTATTACAGAGCTATCCTTTAGAGTGGAAGTTCACTGTTGTGTCCATCCCTTGCTAACTTTGTCAGCTGATTTTCTTTTAACCTACTCTTCTGTAGCATTTTATATTTCAATTTCCAGGCTACATTAACTCTTTACTCCAAAAGATTAACCACATGTGCAGGCATTATTCCATCTCTTCAGCAAATTCCTAAGGCCACGGTTCCTTCAGGAAAGGCTTCCATGACCTTTATCCAGATCTAGGGGCTGCCATATGGGCAGGCTTCACATTCCCTTTCATAATATCGACCACACTATGCTATTCTGTTCTCTTTTCTGCTGTGTATCTCAAATTAAAATCTGGTATCCATAAGGACAGGGATTATTTCAGCCTTCTCTGCTTTGTATTCCTAGTCACGAGCATACTGTCTGGTATATAGGAAATGCTTAAAAAATAATTATTGAGTAAATAATTAATGAATACTATTTCCTATTATCTTCCCTTAATGATCCACAGGACTGGCAAATAAAGTACATCAGTCTCCAACTTCAATGTCGAAGCTTCTAAGAAGAAATTTGTATATCTGGGATTTAACATTTCCATACACTTAATGTAGACAAGCTCATAGTTCAGTCTTGATAGATTTTAAAGAAGTCAAAGAGCCCAGAGAGAGATTGGAAAGAGCTCTTAACACTTAGCAATATAGAATCAAGTTCTTTATAGATTGCTACTTTAGAAGTTCATGTTTTATGTTGGCATTTTGCTAAAGGTCTTTTAGTGGCATTCTGCTAGTGGTTATTTACAGGATTGAGTGATTATTTGACAGACATATGTTGGCTACTAAATTTGTCCAAGTAACTGATTTATTAAGCAGAAGTTGCTTAATCCTATTAAAAAAAAAACTTTTGTTGGTTCTTATGACAGTCAAATCTGTTGGTTCTTATGACAGTTTTTATAATTTCCTTTAATTAACATCAACATCACCATCAGAACTAATGTTAAGCATCTTAGTAAGTATTTTTCTTATATTTTCTATACCAGTACTACAATGAAGGGTCTGTTATTACTATTTTATAATTTTATATGTCATTATTTTAGCTACTTCATATAATTTATACAATGTAACTAGTGAATGATAAAACAAAATCAGTCATCACAGGAAATACTAGAACTTGATTGTAGAAAATTCTGAAAATTCTAAACCTTAATTTCTACCATTCTGATGTATTTACTCTGAATGTTTTGACGTATGTTAGGCTAATATGTGTATGTGTATGTGTGTGTGTGCTTCTGTAGACGGACAAATTGTACATCTTTTATCCATATTTCTAATTAAACCTTATACCATCTAATTTTTCTGCTTTCTTTATACAGGAAATATTTGCATCATCTCTAATGATCACATGCTACCCCAGAATATAAACCCATGATATTTTTAAAAACAAAATATGTTTATATTTTTATCATAAAAGTAATTAAACCACTTTAGGTAGTTATTATATGAATATAGATGTGTCAAAATAATACAATTTAAAAATATTTGAAAGGGGTGGAAAAGATAAATCATTTTTTTCAACTAGTAACTTAATATTTGGATATTATAATGACCACATGCTCATAATTGTATTACTCCTTCAAAACCTATATTCCCTTTGGAATTATTGCTTATACAAAGCCTTGGTATCTTGTTTTAGAGACTGGAATTCTTTCATGGATACATGAAAGACTCTTTCTCTTTGCTATGAAAAAATATGAGTGTAAAATTTTCTATGATTTCAATGGCATATTCCTATGCAAGTCATTTTGTGAATGCCCTAGAGTATTTTGCTCTTAGATTTACCTATATTATATGTTAAAAATTGCTCTTATATTTATGTTTATACTTAAGAACAAAATTTATATATAGAAAAATTTATAAATGTGTGCATATATGTAATATATATGTAAAATGTCCTTTCTTTAGGTAAGTAGATAGATTTTGCTTTTTACCTAACTTAGTACTTGTTCATTTTCCATATGTCCTTATCAATATTGTCTGTTTAAATTCTTGGGCTCTCAGATAAAAGAGCCTGCCTCTTTTTAAATAAATAAATTAATGTGATATTTAGCTCTCTGATGGACACATATGCATATAAATATTTTAATATAAGATAATGGTAATATTATATAAATTATAATGGAATATGTATTGGTTCTACCAGCTTCTTCAACCCCCTGCTAAGTTCTATCCAAGAGAATCAGTAAAGGTTTTCCTAGATCTTAAGCCAGCACAGTTAATTGGGAAGCATCTGCTCTGTGTTAATTATGTGTAGTTTAATGAAAGTCCAAATTGATCTGGTCCTTCTCCATCTCTCAAATTTTTTCCATTTACCTCTTCAATGTGCAGAATTTGGAGACATTTGAAACCTGATTTGTAACTGAGCAATTGACATTTGGTAACAGAGAGTCTTAAGGGAGCTTTCAAGAGGATTTAAGTCATAATTGACCATCTGAGGGGTTAGGGTGAGACACTTCATCTCAGTGGAACTGAAAAAATTAGGAATGCTTATGTGGCATTATCTGTAATTCCAATTCCAAATCCATCTGGACTCTTTCTTTTTTTAGGAAAATCACATAGAAAATGTGCTCATTTTCAATAAAATGTTATATCTAATTTCTTGCCTTAGGAGAGAGGATTTGCCTGACACAAGGTTAACTAATGTATCTATTTCTCAGGTGCCACCCCATTAACATTATTGCATATTTATAAATTCCTGCCACAAGTATTTATCTGAGATATAGTTCTAAATTTTTTAGGAATTTAAAGATTT
>NW_003852401.1:38614772-38617031 GCF_000181295.1 Otolemur garnettii
TTTTTTTTTGCCTCTCAGCCTCTGGAAGGAAATAGTGGTTTGAATATGGAGCTCAGCATGCACAGTGCCTCTTCCCCCCATTGCAATGACAATGGGGTTCCCAAATTTGCTTGGTCAAGTTGGCTTGCTGATCACCAAATTATAGGGCAGGGGGTGAGGGATGGGAGTTCTCACTCATAGGGATCTGGGATGAGCATAAAAAAGGGAAAGCCAAATGTTCCTGACGGTGATGATGAGGATCCGATTAGGTGGAGTTGAAGAGATATTTGGAGGGGCTGGATGAATAAAAATCATTGTAGAAAGGGAGAAGCCCTAGTGATATTAGTCTTGAAAATCCTTTCTTTAGAGAAAATAAGGAAAAAATTACCAAAAAGAACTTTGGCTGGGGGAAGAACAAGATGGTGAATGAAAAAAAGCTTTTTTGAAACTGAGCACAGTGAGATATGAGAGAGAAAACTCCAGGCACTTCAGGACTGTAGGCTTTGCCCAGAAACATCCCGTTGGGGGACAGGGAGGCAGTGGGAGACTTCAGGACCATGGGAGGAGGACAAAAGCAGTGGAGAAGGGCAATTGTTTACATTTGGTCTAAGGTTACCAGCTGAGGTGGCTGCAGATGGCAGCAGCTATAGCAGTGGTGAGAGTATGCAGACAGGTAAGGCCTTCCCTGCAGAGTTTTTTGGACTCAGACATTCAGTTGAGTTACCTTGGGAGACCTTGGGCAAGTGGGCAAGTGACATAGAATAGAGCCCAGAGATTGGGACTGAGTCACTACGGCAGAGTGGCGTTTCATTATTCTGCTATAGGACACTCGAAGCCATTGTGGGAGGCTGCCTTAAAGCCCTTAAGGGTCCTAGAGCAAGGCCATTGTGGTGAGCCTGATAAACAGGCAGCAACTTCCGGAGAGATCTGAGCAACACAACCTTTCCTGGGATAGCCACTGCTTAGCCAAGGGACAAGGTTTGGAAAGGTCGAGGCATGTATGTTAAATGGGTCCAGGCTCCTAACCCTGTGGGGTCTGAGGCCAAAGAAGTCAGTAGAGACTTCCAGTCTTCCCCTTATATAGCTTTACTGTGATTAGCACCTCATATCCCAGAAGATCACCTGTGCCCAGGCAATATTCAGCAAGATATGCATACATACTTTTCTTTTTTTTGTCTTTATTTTTCCTCTTTTTGTTGTTGTTATTGTTAGTTTGTCTGTTTCCTAATTTTTTTTCTTTTTTTGTTTTCATATTTTCCCCCAGATTTTTCTTTTTCTTTTTCTCTTCATATTTTTCATGTAATTTGTCTTTTCATTGTTGCCTTCTTTGATAATAAGGACATCATTTTTTCTAGTTTTTGTGTTCCTGATATTTGTTTTATCCCTCAATTTTATCTCTTAAGTTTTTTTATTTGTTTGTTTTGGTTTGATTTATAGTATTTATGTTTTTCTTCTCCACTTGGTGGAAGTGCAGTCCTGTGTCTGCTCAGACTGTCAAAGAGCTGAAGACATCAAGGAACCTACCCTACCCAGCCCCTCCAGAGGTTGGAATTTGTGGGTGTGGGTTAAAGTATTTATACACCACTATTAATCCTGTATTTCTCTTTCTGTTCCTCTCTTCTTTTTGTCAATCTTCCCGTTTACTCAGCCCCATTCATTTCTCTTTTATCTCTCTTTCTTTTTATCTTTTGTCCCTTTTTGCTCTTCACTCTTCTCATCCTTTTAGTCCTTTACCAAAAAGACACTTCAACACCTTAGGTCAGAAGCACAGTAACTTAAAAAGCAAGAGGCAGTTAAAGGAAAAAGTAGAACAAGGAAACAGATAAAAAGCAAACACTCATGAGAAATAAACAGCAGAAAAGTCCCAGCACCATGAAAAACTAGATTAAAGCAACAGCCCCACAAGGGGATCATGAGGTATGAGGTAGTTACCACAGAACATTCCACCTATAAAGAAATGTTAGAAATGACAGAAGGAGAATTTAAAATATGCATGGTAAAAACAATGAAGGAAATTGCTAAGAGTGTGGAAAAACCAAAAGGAAATCCAAACAGAATCAAATAACAGATGAACAATATGAAGAGCATAGGAAGGATATAGTGGAGCTGAAGGAGTTGAAAAAATCAGGAAACTTAAAGATACAGTAGAAAGTGTCAGTAACGGACTAGACCATGCAGAAGAAAGAATCTCAGAGGTAGAAGATAAAGGTCTTGAGCTAATTCAGGCAGTTAAAAAGATACAAAAAAAAAAAAAAAAAAAAAAAAAAAAAAAAAAAAAAA
>NW_003852401.1:38617051-38641693 GCF_000181295.1 Otolemur garnettii
AAAAAAAAAAAAAAAACAAAAAAAACAAAACAGAGAGAAAACAGAATGTTCACTGACAGAATTATGGAACTTCATGAAGTGTTCAAACATACGAGTTATAGGTATCTCAGAAGGAAAAGAAGGAAAATCTGGAGGCATGGAAACCCAACTAGAGGATATCATAAATGAAAATTTCCCAAATATCACCAAAGATTCTGACACACTCCTTTCAGAGGGATATCAGACCCCAGGTTGCCTCAACTCAAATAGAGATTCTCCAAGACACATTGTGATGAACCTGTCCAAAGTCAAGATAAAAGAGAAGACTCTGCAAGCTGCCAGGGGTAAGTACCAATCGACCTACAGGGGCAAATTCATCAGGGTGACTATAGACTTCTCAAATGAAACTTTTCAGGCCAGAAGACAATTGTATTCAATCTTTAATCTACTTAAACAAAACAATTTTCAGCCCAGAATTCTATATCCTGCTAAGCTAAGCTTTAAAATTGACAAAGAAATCAAATATTTTACTGATATGTAAATACTGAGGAAATTTTCCACAACAAGACCAGCTCTGCAGAAAATACTTTGACCTATTCTATACACTGACCATCACAATGGGCCACCAGCAAACTAAACACCTAGAAATGAAAGGATAAAACCTAGCTCCCTAGTGATACAAAAGATAAAACTAAGCAATTGAATTACACAAAATAAGATGAATAGAATGCTACCACACTTATCAATTATCTCAATAAATGTTAATGGTTTGAATTCCCTACTAAAGGGACATAGGTTGGCTGATTGGATAAAAAAACACAAGTGATTTCTTGCTGCTATCTGCAGGAGACACACCTAGCCTTGAAGGGCAATTAAAACTCAGAGTTAAGGTATGGAAAACAATTTTTCAAGCAAATGGAAGTCAGAATAAAAGAGGGGTTGCAATCTTATTCACAGATACAATTTGATTTAAAGCAACTAAAGTCAAAAAAGACAAACATGGACACTTCATATTGGTCAAGAGACAATTATGACAAGAAGACATTCTAATTCTAAATATTTATGCACTCCACTTAAATGCTCCAAGATTCTTGAAACAGACCTTAATTATTCTGAACATTATGATATCCCATAAATATAACACCATAATAACAGAAAACTTTAACACTCCTCTTCAGAGCTGGACAGATCCTTTAAACAGAAACTAAACAAAGATATAAGGGACTTAAAGGTGACCATAGAGCAACTGTGCTTGACAGACATATATAGAATATTCCATTCCAAAGCTAAAGTATATACATTCTTCTCATTGGCCCATGGAACATTTTCCAAAGTAGATCATATAGTAGGACACAAATCAAACCTCAACAAAATCAAAACAACTGAAACTTTACTTTCTTTCTTCCTAGACCACAATGCAATAAAGGTGGAACTCAACTCCAACAAAAATGTTCAACCCCACACAAAGGCATGGAAATTAAAGAACCTTATGCTGAATGATATTTGGGTTCAGGAAGAGATAAAAGAGGAAATAATTAACTTCCTCATGCAAAACAACAATGAAGAAACAAGCTACCAAAACCTGTGAGATACCACAAAAGCAGTCCTGAGGGGAAAATTTATAACTTTAGAACCCTATATCTGAAAAACAGAAAGAGAGCACATCAACAAACTCACAAACCATCTCATGAAATTGTAAATAGAAGAACAATCTAAGCCTAAACCCAGCAGAAGAAAAGAAATATCCAAATTAAATCAGAGATCAATGAAATTAAAAGCAAAAGAATCATTCAGCAAATTAATGAAACAAGGAGTTGGTTTTTGAAAAAATAAATAAAATAGATAACCTTTGGCCATTCTAACTAGAAATAGAAAAGAAAAATCTCTAGTGACCTCACTCAGAAATGATAAAGGGAAATAACATATGCCACAGAGATACAAGTGATTATCTCTGAATACTACAAGAAACTCTATGTCCAGAAATTTGACAGTGTGAAGAAAATGGATCAATATTTGGAATTACACCTTCTCCCTAGACTTAGCCAGGAAGAACTAGATCCCCTGAACAGACCAATTTTAAGCACTGAGATCAAAGAAACAATAAAAAATCTCCTAACAAAAAAATGCCCTGATCCAGATGCCTTCACACCAGAATTCTATCAACTCTTCAAAGAAGAACTTACTCTAATACCACAGAAATTATTCCAAAAAATTGAAGAAAGAATCTTCCCCTAAACATTCTATGAAGCAAACATCACCCTCATACCAAAACCAAGAAAAGATCCAACTAAAAAGGAGTACTTTAGACCAATTTCACTAATGAATATAGATATGAAAATTCTCACCAAAACTCTAGCCAATAGATTACAGCTTATCATCAAAAAAGTTATACATCATGATCAAGTGGGTTTCATCCCAGGGATGCATGGCTGATTTAACATACGCAAGTCCATAAACCATATCAACAGAAGTGAAAGCAAATACCATATGATCCTCGCAATAGATGAAGAAAAACATTCGATAAAATCCAGCATCATTTTCTAATTAGAGTATCAAAGAGTATAGGCATAGGTGGCATATTTCTTTGATCAAAGCCACCTACAATAAACCCATAGCTAATATTTTTCTGAATGGAGTAAAACTGAAAGCTTTTCTACTTAGATCTGGAACTGGACAAGGTTATCCTCTAGTGCCACTACTATTCAATGTAGTGCTGAAGTTCTAGCCAATACAATCTGGCAAGACAAGGAAATAAAGGGCATCCAAATGGAAGCAGAGGAGTTCAAATTCTCCCCCTTTGTTGATACTTACAGAACCTCAGAGACTCAACCACAAGACTCCTAGTAGTGATCAAAAAACACAGTAATGTCTCAGGATATAAAATCAATGTCCACAAATCAGTAGCCTTTGTATACTCCAATAACAGCCAAGATGTGAAGCTAACTAAGGACACAATCCCCTTCACAGTAGTGTCAAAGAAAATTAAATACAGGGGAGGGGGTCAAGATGGCCCACAGGTACCAGCCTCCAACAGAAGCTCCCATCCAGAGGAAAGGATAAAGTCCAGAAAAAACCCTACAAAGTCGAAGACTGGGAGCCCAGCTGAAAGGGAAGAGTAATGCCGGCAGGACACTTCTGCTGAGGCAGGTGGCAACTCCTAGAAGGCAATCTACAGGTACATAATACACCCCAAAGGAAAAGGGTCCGTCCCCTCCCCCAAGAAAAATATACTTTTCCTTTGTTTCCTCTTCAACCTGCTCCTCTGAGTCTCCTACAGGAGATCGATAAACTGAGGACCTATTCTCTCACCCCATGAGTGAGAGCTGCCAACAGGGAGGTCTACTACCCTGGAGGGACCCTGCTGAGACTCCAAACACCCTCTCCCAGGCAGAAAAGTGGAATTGGCCTCTGCATTGCCATTTTGAGTTTCCCTCCCCTTGCCCACAGAGACAGTGAGAGGAGACCCAAGAGCAACATCCCCCCACTTTTACAGGAACAAGCCCTTGTCCCTGTCCTGCACTGGGAGAACTGCTTGACCCACGCTTTCTCCGCAGAGACTGATTCCACCAGCCAGCGCATTCTGTACCCAGCTATCTCCCTGGCTGCTGTCTCTGCTTCTCGGGGCCTTGGTGGTGGGCATCTGTGACTGACTCCCGTTGAGGGGGCTGCATCAACCCACACACCGTGTCCCTGCTTCCCAGGGCCTCAGCAGCGTCCCTGCAACTGACTTCTGCAGGGGGCGGCTGCATCACCCTGCCCACCATGTCCCTGCTTCCTGGGGCCTTGGCCATGTGCGACCGTGACTGACTCCCTCAGGGGGTGGCTGCATTGCCCTGCTCGCTGTGTCCCTGCTTCCTGGGGCCTCAACAGTGAGTGACCATGACTGACTTCAGCAGGGGGCAGCTGCATCACCCTGCCTGCCATGTCCCTGCTTCCTGGGTTCTTGGTGGCATGTGACCATGACTGACTCCCACCAGGGTGCTGCATCGTCCACGCCCCGTGTCCCAGCTTCCCAGAGCCTTAGCAGAACGCACCCAGGAGACAACCAGAAGAAGCCACAGGCAGAACAGTTTTAGGGATGGTCTTTGAAAGGTGTGAATTCAGCATGGGGCAGAATCAGCAGAAAAACTCTGGTAACCAGAACAACTAGAGTAGATCAACCCCCACAAGGAAGGAAAGGGAAGATACAACTGAAGATCCCTTCCATAAACAGATATTTGAGATGTCAGAAATTGAGTTCAGAATTTGGATACTGAATAAGATCAACAGGATGGAGGAAAGAAGGGAACTAGAATTTCAAATCATTCAAAATCTGTCCCAGGAATTCAATGATTTCAAAGATAAAATGATCAAGGATTACGATACACTGAAACAAGAGGTTGCAGATTTGAAGAGTACAGTTGAATCCCTCTGTCAGAGGAAGGACCAGACAGAAGATAGGATCTCCGACACTGAAGACAAAGACTTTGAATGCACCCAGAGATTATGACAAAGATTATGACAAATGGAGAGCAAAAACAGATCTCTCACTCAGAGAGATCTTGGATAACTCAAAGAAAACTAATATTCACCTCATAGGAATCCCTGAAGGTGACGAAGTTGCTTCACAAAATACAGAGACTCTCCTTAATGAAATTATGGAAGAGAACTTTCCAGACATGCCAAGGGATGCTGAAATTCAGATAGCAGACAGCTTCAGAACCCCAGCATGACTCAACCCGAACAATACATCCCCCAGGCATATCATAATCAATTTCACTAAAGTTAACATGAAAGAGAAAATCCTGAAAGCAGCTAGACACAAGAAAACATTAACTTACAAGGGGAAGAATATTAGAATGACTGCAGATCTCTCTGCTGTAACCTTTCAGGCTAGAAGAGGGTGGTCATCAACCTTCAACCTCCTAAAAAAAAACAACTTTCAACCCAGAATCCTCTATCCAGCTAAACTGAGCTTCATTTATGATGGAGAAATTAAATACTTTAATGATATTCACATGTTGAAGAAATTTGCCATTACTAAACCAGCCCTCCAGGATATCCTCAAACCTATCCTCCATAAGGACCAACGCAATCCTCACCCATAAATAAACCCACCCAGAAAATTTTGACCAAATTCCAATCTCCACAGCGATAAAAGGATCAAAGATGTCCAATGAACCTTCAAAAAACTTGATACACAGAATTATGCCAGGATTATCAATAGTCTCAATCAATGTGAATGGCTTAAATTGCCCTCTAAAGTGGCACAGCCTGGCTGACTGGATACAAAAATTGAGGCCAGATATCTGCTGCATGCAAGAAACTCACCTTACTTTGAAAGACAAGCATAGACTCAGGGTGAAGAGATGGTCATCTATATTCAAGACTAATGGAAAGCAGAAAAAAGCAGGTGTTGCAATTTTATTCACAGATACAATAGGCTTTAAACCAACAAAAGTGAGCAAGGACAAGGATGGTTACTTTACATTTGTTAGGGGTAATACTCAATATGAAATTTCAATTATCAATATTTATGCACCTAACTAGAATGCACCTCAATTTATAATAGACACGCTTACAGACATGAGCAACTTGATTGCTCCCAGGTCCATCATAGTTGGAGATTTTAATACCCCCTTGGCAGTGTTGGATAGATCCTCCAACAAGAAGCTTAGCAAAGAAATTTTGGATTTAAACCTAACCATTCAGCATTTGGATTTAACAGACATCTATAGAACATTTCACCCTAATAAAACTGAGTACACATTTTACTCATCAGCCCATGGAACATACTCCAAAATAGACCACATCTTAGGTCACAAGTCTAACCTCAGCAAATTTAAAAGAATAGAAATTATCCCTTGTATCTTCTCAGACCACCACGGAATAAAAGTTGAACTTAGCAACAGGAATCTGCATACCCAAACAAAAACGTGGAAGCTAAATAACCTTATGCTCAATGATAGTTGGGTCAGAGACGAGATCAAGAAAGAAAATTATCAAATTCTTGGAACTAAACAACAATGAAGAGATGAGTTATCAGACCCCTGGGATACTGCAAAGGCAATCCTAAGAGGGAAATTTATTGCACTGAAAACCTTCCTCAAGAAAACGGAAAGAGAAGTAATTAACAACTTAATGGGACACCTCAAGCAACTGGAAAAGAAAGAATATTCCAATCCGAAACCCAGCATAAGAAAAGAAATAACCAAAATTAGAGCAGAATTAAATGAAATTGAAAATAAAAGAATTATACAACAAATTAACAAATCAAAAAGTTGGTTTTTTGAAAAGGTCAATAAAATAGATAAGCCCTTGGCCAACCTAACTAAGAAAAAAAGAATTAAATCTCAACAATTAGAAACGGTAAAGACAAAATTACAACAGACCCCTCAGAAATTCAAGAAATCCTTCATGAATATTACAAGAAACTTTACTCTCAGAAACATGAAAATCTAAAAGAAATAGACCAATACTTGGAAGCACGCCACCTTCCAAGACTTAGTCAGAACCAAGTGGAAATGTTGAATAGGCTTATATCAAGCTCTGAAATAACATCAACTATACAAAATCTCCCTAAAAAGAAAAGCCCAGGACCAGATGTCCTCATGTCAGAATTCTACCAAACCTTTAAAGAGGAACTAGTACCTATATTACTTAACCTTTTCTAAAATATAGAAAAAGACAGAATACTACCAAATACATTCTATGAAGCAAACATCACCTTGATACCCAAACGAGGAAAAGACCCAACAAGAAAAGAAAATTATAGACCAATATTACTAATGAATATTGATGTGAAAATATTCAATAAGATCCTAACAAACAGAATCCAGCAACACATCAAACAAATTATACATCATGACCAAGTGGGTTTTATCCCAGGATCTCAAGGCTGGTTCAACATACATAAATCTATAAATGTAATTCACCACATAAGCAAATTAAAAAACAAAGACTATATGATCTTCTCAATTGATGCAGAAAAAGCTTTCAATAATATCCAGCATCCATTCATGATTAGAACACTTAAGAGAATTGGCATAGAAGGGACTTTTCTCAAATTGATAGAGGCCATCTACAGCAAACCCACAGCCAATATTGTATTGAATGGAATTAAATTGAACTCATTTTCACTCAGATCAGGAACCAGGCAAGGTTCTCCACTGTCCCCATTGCTCTTCAACATTGTAATGGAAGTTTTAGCCATAGCAATTAGGGAAGAAAAGGCAATCAGGGGAATTCACATAGAATCAGAAGAGATCAAACTTTCACTCTTCGCAGATGACATGATTGTATACCTGGAAAACACCAGGGACTCTTCTCTACAAAACTCTTGGAGGTGATCAAGGAATACACCAGCGTCTCAGGTTACAAAATCAACACCCATAAGTCAGTAACCTTTATATATACCAACAATAGTCAAGCTGAAAAAAACAGTCAAGAACTCTATTCTGTTCACAGTAGTGCCAAAGAAGATGAAATATTTGGGAGTTTAAAAAATATATATTTGGGAGTTTACCTAACAAAGGATGTGAAAGATCCCTATAAAGAGAACTATGAAACTCTAAGAAATAGCTTGCTCTAAGAAAAGAAAATGCTAACAAATGGAAAAACTTATCTTGCTCATGGCTGCAAAAAATTAACATTGTTAAAATGTCTATAGTACCTAAAGCAATATATAATTTTAATGCAATCCCTATTAAAGTTCCATTGTCATACTTTAAAGATCTCGAAAAAATAATACTTCATTTTATATGGAATCAGAAAAAACCTCGAATAGCCAAGACATTACTCAGAAACAAAAACAAAGCAGGAGGAATCATGCTACCAGACCTCAGATTATACTATAAATCCATTGTGATCAAAACAGCATGGTAGTGGCACAAAAAACAGAGAGGTAGATGTATGGAACAGGATAGAGAACCAAGAGATGAACCCAGCTACTTACTGCTATATGATCTTTGACAAGCCAATTAAAAACATTGAATGGGGAAAAGATTCCCTATTTAACAAATGGTGCTGGACGAACTGGCTGGCGACTTGCAGAAAACTGAAACTGGTCCCACACCTGTCACCACTAACTAAGATAGACTCTCACTGGATTAAAGACTTAAATTTAAGACTTGAAACTATAAAAATACTAGAAGAAAGTGTGGGGAAAACTCTTGAAGATATTGGCCTGGCAAATATTTTATGAGGAGGACCCCCAGGCAATTGAAGCAACATCAAAAATATACCACTGGGATATTTAATTCAATATACTACTTGAATTAAAATCTTCTGCACAGCCAAGAACACAGTAAGAAAAGCAAGCAGATAGCCCTCAGAATGGGAAAAGATATTTGCTGGTTATGTTTCTGACAAAGGTCTAATAACCAGAATCCACAGAGAACTCAAACGTATTAGCAAGAAGAGAACAAGCGATCCTATCTCGGGGTGGGCAAGAGACTTAAAGATAAACTTCTCTGAAGAAGACAGACGCATGGCCTACAGATATATGAAAAGCTCACCATCCCTAATCATCAGAGAAATGTAAATCAAAACTACTTTGAGATATCATCTAACACCAGTAAGATTAGCCCATATCACAAAATCCCAAAATCACAGATGCTGGCGGGGATGTGGAGAAAAGGGAACGCTTCTACACTGCTGGTGGGAATGCAAACTAATATGTCACTTTTGGAAAGTCATATGGAGAACACTTAGAGAACTAAATATAAATTTGCCATTTGATCCTATAATTCCTCTGCTAGGTATATATCAAGAAGACCAAAAATCATGCTATAATACAGATATCTGTACCAGAATGTTCATTGCAGCCCAATTCACAATTGCTAGGTCATGGAATAAGCCTAAGTGCCCATCAACCCATGAATGGATCAATAAACTGTGGTATATGTACACCATGGAATACTATGCAGCCATAAAGAAAGATGGAGAGTTTACCTCCTGCATGTTTACATGGATGGAGCTGGAAAATGTTCTTCTTAGCAAAGTATCTCAAGAATGGAAGAAAAAGTATCCAATGTATTCAAGCCTATTATGATACTAATTTTTAACTATCATAGGAAAGCTATAATCTAATTGTAGTCCAAGAATACAGGGAAAGAGGAGAGGGAGGGGAGAAGAGCGGGAGGATGGGTGAAGGGAGGGTTATTGCTAGGACCATGCCTATGATTTATCCTATAAGAGTACATGTGAATCTTTCTAAATGTCAAATATAAATGTCTTAATACAATTATGAGAATGACATGATGGCCATGTTGGCCAATTGGATGAAAGTATTTCAAATTGTATATGGAAACAACACACTGTATCCCATGATAGTATTGATGTGCACAAATATGATTTAATAAAAAATAAAAGAAAAAAGAAAATTAAATACCTAGGAATGTATCTAACAAAAAAGGTGAAGGACCTCTACAAAGAAAATTATGAAACCCTAAGAAAAGAAATAGCAGAGGATATTAACAAATGGAAGAACATACCATGTTCATGGCTGGGAAGAATCAACATTGTTAAAATGTCTATACTTCCCAAAGCAATCTACCAAGTCAATGCCAGCCCTATTAAAATGCCAACATTAAGGGTGGCACCTGTGACTCAAAGGAGTAGGGCGCTAGCCTCATATACAGGAGGTGTCAGGTTCAAACCCAGCGCCGGCCAGAAACTGCAGAAAAAGAAAACAAAAAACCCAACATCATAGTGGTGCCTGTGGCTCAAAGGAGTAAGGTGCCAGCCCCATGTGCTGGAGGTGGAGGGTCCAAACCCAGCCCCGGCCAATAAATAAAATAAAATAAAATACCAACATCATACTTTTAAAATAATTCTTTATTTCATATGGAACCATAAAAAACCCCATATAACTAAGGCAGTTCTTAGTAATAAAAATGAAGCCGGGGACATCAGCATACTTTAGGTTGTACTACAAGGTCATAGTGATCAAAACAACATGGTCTTGGCACAAAAAATAGAGACATAGACATTTGGAAACTAATAGAAAACCAGGAGATAAAACTAACATCTTCCAACAACCTAATCTTTGATACACCAAACAAGAACATACACTGGAGGAAAGATTCCTTATTCAATAAACCAAACAAGAGCATAGACTGGGGGAAAGATTTCCTATTCAGTAAATGTACTGGGAGAACTGGATATCCACATGTAAAAGATAGAAACTGGAACTGCACTTTTCTTCACTCACAAAAATTGACTGAAGATGGATAAAAGACCTAAATTTAAGGCATGAAATGACAAAAATCCTCAAAGAAATCATGGATAAAACACTTGAAGATATTGTCCCAGGGAAAGACTATATGAAGAAGACTTTTGTGGCAATTGCAACAACAACAAAAATAAACAAATGGGACTTAATGAAACTGAAAAACTTCTGTACAGCTAAGGAGACAGAACCAAAGCATACAGACAACCTACACAATGGGAAAGGATATTTGCATATTTTAATTGGACAAAACTTTAATAATTAGGTTCTACAGAGAACTCAAGTTAATCAACATGAAAAAAGCCACAATCCCTTATATCAATGGGTAAGAGACATGAATAGAACCTTTTCTAAAGAAGACAGATGAATGACTAACAAACATATGAAAAAATGCTCATCATCTTTAATTATTAGAGAAATGCAAATCAAAACCACCCTGAGATATCATCTAACCCCAGCGAGAATGGCCCACATCACAAAATCTCAAAAGTGCAGATGCCGGTGTGGAGAAGGAGAGAAGGAAACACTTTTACACTACTGGTGTAACTGCAAACTGACACAACCTTTTTAGAAGCAAGTATGGAGAACCCTCAAAGAACTTAAACTAGATCTCCCATTTGAACCTGCAATCCCATTACTGGGCATTTACCCAGAAGAAAAAAACAATCCATTTATCAAACAGCCTAAATGTCTACCAACCCAGGAATGGATTAACAAGTTGTGATATATGTATATTGTGGAATACTATTCAGCCATCAAAAGATGGAGACTTTATATCTTTTGTATTAACCTGGATGGAAGTGGAACACATTATTCTTAGTAAAGCATCACAAGAATGGAGAAGCAAGAATCCTATGTACTCAATTCTGATATGAAGAGAATTAATGACCTAGTACATGGTGGGAGGTGGGGGTAGGGAGATGTGAGGGAAGGAGGGAGGGGAGTGAGGGTCATGATGTGGACACATCTTTTGGGGGTGGGACACAATTATAAGAGGGACTTTACCTAACAAATACAATCAATGTAACCTAGTTCTTTGTACCATCAATGAATCTCCAACAATAAAAATTAAAACAAACTTTAAGAAATGGATGGAGATGGACAACTTGACCACTCAGATCATTCAATGGGGTCAGAGCATATCAATCATTTCTCCTATGCAATTTTGCTGGTGGTTTGAAGGCAATAATCACATACAAAATTATAATTGAATTGGCTCCCATAGGGAATCAAAGAATTTAAAAGAGAAGAAAGCTGAAGTTATCTATGCCATCATGAGAATCTCTAGGCTCCATAACCAGTAAGACTGCTTCAAAAGGAAACAAATGGATGGTTAGCTGTCCCCTAACCTGTGTCTGGCAATATAGACTCAAACCAGACACAGGTTAAAAAAGAATTAGAAACTGTCACCTTATGAGCTAATCTATTTCTCTGCATTTGCATGAATTTTTATATCTTACCTTTAATTTCAGTTCGTTCTTTTTGGCTGAACTATGAAAAGACTTTTTCACATTTTAAGTAAGATTGACAGAGCCTAAGATTACCCCTAGAAAGTAGGATGAAGACTTTGAGACTGAGTCTGGGGAAAGTCAGAGTTAGAACAAAAAATAGAATGACTACAAAAAAGTGGTACATAAGAGAAAGAGAAATGAAATAGTCACATCTAACACAAGAGCGCCTTTCATCTGGGCTACCAATCAAGTACAATATTACTAGATAAAAGAACGTTTGACTTCATAGAATTAACCTTAAATGGAGAATTAGTAAAATCTAGAAGTGTGTGTCACTGAGCTTTAAAATTTTAACAGAACTATACATTGCATTAGAAGTGGTTTAATGTGTATGCAAGTTCAGATTTGTATAGATTATCATAGGATTGCACCAATCTAGGTAAAATTTTTGTATTCCAGATTTTCTATCCAATTTAATGGGAGATGGTGAGAGCAATGTGTGGTGCTTGCAAATCAGGTATTTTCTCATTTACATTTGGACATAAAATGAGCTAAAATCTTAATCTCACTATTTCCAAAAAGACCATCTATTCTGACACCACTATTTCCAGTTACACTTTTCTTAAACCATCCTCAGCATATGAAGAGGGTATGCTTGGTTTGATAATTTCTGAAGATCCCAGGAAACACTGTTTATAAATCGTTCAGTGCCAAACCAATCTACTGCTTGTAGGAAAAGGCATTTAGCATTTAATGGAATCTAATAGCTTTAAGATGATTCAGTGCAGTCATATAGCAATTATCCTTACTAATGGAGCAGAATCATACCATCACTAATTCCAAAATACAGGTAATATAAAAATGTTTTCCATTTGTCCTAGAGTTACATTGTGCTAACATCTATCCTTAAACATTAATCTTTGATGTAACATTTCAAAAGATAGAGTACTCATTGAAGATTAGGAAAAGTAGGCTTGAATTCTTACTGACACTAAACTCTTTCTGCTTCTATTTCCTTATTTCCCACACTATACTGGAATTACTACTTAAAACTGTGTTCCAAGGTAACACCGTGGTAAGTAGGAAAGTTGATGTCTCACCATGAGGCCCTCAGGGCACTCCTTGTGAATAGTAGCCCTACTGCAGTCAACTTTCATGACTATGTTTGATATATGACAAAACTATATACAAATATTTTTAAATGATTTTTTTCTTCAGAAAAAAAAGAAAAAAAATGAAAACCATTGTGGCAGATAGTCTCAAAGATTTTCCAGCTTGAAATTTTTGCTTTTAAGTACTTACTGAATGACATTTTCTTTTTTTGTTGTTGTTGTTTCCTTTTATTGAGGCAGGACCTCTTTGACACCTGGGCTAGAGTGCAGTGATGTTATCATAGCTCACAGCAACCTCAAAATCCTGGGCTCAAGGAATCCTGTTTCCTCAGCCTCCTGAGTAGATGGGACTATAGCTGCCTACATCCACACCCAGATAATTTTTTTTAATTTTATTCTTTCTTTTTTGCAGATGCAGAATCTCATTATGTTGCTCAGGCTGGTGTCAAACTCCTAACCTCAGTAATGCTCCTACTTCAGCCTCCCAAAGTATTAGGACTACAGCGTAAACTTCCATGCCTGGACGGAATAACATTTTCTTAATAGAAGTTTCTTCCTTAAACAATTGCCAAATAATGAAGGTCTCTGATTCTATCTGGTTACATGGGATAGGCAAAAATCTTTATTTTTTATTTACTTTTCTAAAATATAGCTACTTCACTAATCAAGAGCAAAAAAGTACATTTTATGCTGTCCAATGTTGATATGACATCCATTGGTTCATAAAATGAAGTAATTATATTTCTCCTAAAGACTTATTATCTTTGTTAAGTAAAAGATTTGTGTATTTCAAAGTCTGTCAATGGTTTATGACAAATTATGACTCATTCTGTTGCCAAATAATAATCTAATTTCCCTTTTGATTTTGTAATTAAACCTGGTGCTAAAATGTATTATTTTTCAAGTCTTTCACAATAATTAATTTGAATTAATTTGGGTTTTAATGTTCTTGTTTAGTCAAATTGCCTTTAACCTATGGTCTGGGAAGCACATTCAGGAAAATTATCAATGAAAAATTTGCTTATATTAATTTAAACTTTATTTTCTATCTTCTCTTTAACATTGAAAAAATGGGTTTTTTAAGGCATATCAGTACCTAAATGAATTTGTACTTACTTGATGAACGCTGACCATTGTAGATTTCAGAATTGTTGTTTAACTGATACTTTGCTGATTGATATTCCCCCAAATAAGGTTAGTGGCCGACACAAATCTCTTGGTTTATAAAAACTATAGAATTTATAGTACACATTATAGCCACATGTGTGCATTTTGTCAGAATGGACAATAATCAAAGGCTTTATTTAACTTACTCTTTCTTTGTAGCCAGGCCTTTATTTATACTGCCAAAGGTGAGTCAAAACTCAGATGAATGATTAATTATAGAAATAAAATATAATTGTAAAATTTGGCATACAACCTTGGGCCCGTGTTCATTTCAAGGTCCTTCACTGAACCATTTAGTATTTTATAAAAAAAATACTAAATATATAAAAACTATAAAAACTACAGTTTCTTAAAAATAAAAAAAAATCTTTTTAATAACGCCTGCATACACATACAAGTCACAGTTGTCTCTACCACAGCAGAGACATTTTCTAGTGAAAAACAGGTTGTCATAAAAAACTCTGTGAAATTCTTGTTGTTGGAAATGTTTAGGGAGAGGTTAAATGAGTGACTGACTGACTTGCGGGAAAAGAAACAACATGAATTACTGAGCTACAGCACAATGAACAGATCTTTCAGGTTCCTTACAACTTTATGATTCTACAACACTCAGTCTCACCCATAGTACAGGAAATCAGATCAATACAGGAACAGGTTCTATAATCTACATGAAAGGCCCAGTTTCCTGTGATATTTCCCTCATTCCAAAAAAGACAAAAGGGCAGCCAGAGATAAAATAAGAGTGGAAAGTTGATCCTGGGACATTTGTTTTTGCCAGAATTTTAAAATGCCCAGTGAAGAGAGATATAAAACGTGCATAAAACATGAGTACGGATGGAATATTCATGTGTGAATGTGTGTAAGTTGGTGGTTATGCAGTGTGGTATAATATATTAGAAAAGAAATTTCCAGTCCTAGGACCTGGGTTCAATTTTCTTTTCCACTATTTAGTAGATATGTGATGTTGGTGAGAGAGCAATCTCTCCAGACCTCAATTTTCTCCCCTGTAAATTAGGGAATTGTGATGATCCAGGATGATAATTGCCATAAACACTGCATAAAATTGGGTACAAATTATTGTTAATGGCTATTTTAACATTTAAAATTAAAAAGAAATATTATCTATTAGAAGTAGGCCTCCAGTTGAAGCAAATGTAGAGAAGACTTATTGACAGTCATCAGAAGTTGGTTTAGAGAACAGAGATAAATGCATGCAATAATTTGGGAGATCATTACAGGTAGCAAATGATGGTGACAAGCCTCCCTAAAGTCATTTATAATCATCTTTTCCATTGTCGCCCCCTGACATAAAGAGTAGAGTACTAAAGCATTCACTATGTTACACTAGTTTTGCAACAAAGGGTAATCCCTTAGTAAATTTTTGGCCAATAAGTTGTAGCATAAAGTATGGTAGAGAGCTAATTTTCATGAATAAAAAGTCAAGACCTCTTAGAGCAAGAGACTTTTAGAAAATCTACTTTCTTTTTGGTTGGGAAAATGATAAGCCTGGAGATACTTCAGCTACACTGCTACCATGAGAACAAAACCACAGAGTGAAAGGAGTATAGGAGCGTGGGTACGTGATGACTGCCTATAAGCCTGATGCAGCTAGGCAGCCCCGGGCTTCTCTTAGTGTGCCAGAGTTAAGCATTTTGCCTTTTTTAAGCCACTGTAGTAAGATTTTTCTATTGCTGACCCATAAGCATGATCCTAACTCATATGTTATGGTAGCAAGATTAATACAGGGCAGATTGGGTTTTAAGAACATGCCACCCAGAATTATATGCACATGATATTCCATTCCGGGATGCATCCAGGCTTTTCCAAAGTGTATTTTGATTTATAAATGAATTCTCAGTCCCATATCCACTGTAAGCAAATAGCTAGTGCTCATTTAGCCATATTGTAGTCTATATTTATAAAATAAAATAGCTACCAGCAAACGACCAAATCACCTTCCAGTGGAGAATGTGCATAAGATATGTGCTGCCTGATACTCCCAGCCAGAAAACCTGTGTAATCTGCTGGTACCTAATATTCTCCCACTGACGTGTGAAGTTCATGTTCCTCAGGCAGGGAGTCTGGATTCTAATCAGAATGCTAAAAAAGTTACAAATTATAAAATACTTTTGTGAAAATACAAAACTATGGATAGTGTCTATTAACAATATGAAATTCTACACTATCATTTTTAAGGGCATGGGAAAAAACACCTTATGCTTTTATTATACCCATATATTGTCTCATTCAAACATAGTTTGCCTTCTTTCATAGTAACTGTGTTTTGGAGGGAGAAGGAATTTTAAGGATCACCTCTTTTAGGATGTTAAATAACATTACATTGACTTTTCTGTTTGGTGGCAGAGCAGAGACATGTTCTTGAATCAATTAAGTTTCTTAATCTCCTAGCATTTAATATTTTGGGTATATATACACATGTGTGTGTGTGTGTGTGTGTGCACATTTATACATATATATTGTATTTCAAAATTATATTTCAGGAGAACTCATAACTACACTGTCCCATAACAATTTTATTTATTCCAATATTTTAAAAAATTCGCTGTGGTAAGGATTGCTAAAGTTGCTCAGAGATATACATGTTACACTTTTTTATTTTTTTGACACAGAGTCTTGCTCAGTTGTCCAAGTTGGAGTGCCACAGCATCATCATAGCTCATAGCAACTTCAAACTCTTGGGCTCAAGTGATCCTCTTGTCTCAGCCCCTTGAGTAGCTGGGAACACAGGTGCCTGCCACTATCCCTAACTAATTTTCCTATTTTTTTTTTAGTAGAGACAGGATCTTGCTCTTTCTCAGGCTGGTCCCAAACTCCTGGACTCAAGAGATCCACCTGGTTCAGCCACCCAGAGTGCTAAGATTACAAGTGTGAACTACCCCACCTGGCCAAACTGAGCCACTGGAGACAGGCCCATTCACATATAAGAACTTTGTATATGATAAAGGTGACAATGAAGGAAAAGGGAAAGGAAATTAGTAGATAGTATTGTCTTGTCAAGTGGAAAAATATAAAATATATTTAAAATATAAAATACATTTAGCAACATATACAAACATAAATTTCAGCTGTTTTAAAGCCCTAAAGATTTATTTCTATAAATAATAGAAACTCACATATTAGAATCTCTTTATGATCCGTAGTTGAGGAAGGACTTCTTAAACATAGTCTCCATAAAACAAAAGGAAAAGAAAAAAGTTCTGTTTGTTTTCATTAAAATTAAAGATTTGTATTCAGTAAAGAGCATGATTAACAAACTCTATTGAAAAAAACATTTACCCTGTCTAAAAACAAAAAGGAATTACCATCTGGAATATATAGTGAACTCTTGAAAATCAAATGAAAGGCAATCAAGTAGAGAAATTGACAAAGATTAAAATGTGGTAATTCTCAGATGAAGAAATCTATATTTATAATAACCCTTAACAAAAAATATAAAACTGGTTGATGCCATGGGCTGATAGGAACATAGAGATACAGGAATCCCTGAGTAGGGCTGAGAGTTTTTTGTCAGGATGAGTTATGCATAACATGTGACCTAACAAATTTCCTTCAGAACGTATTGTCCAGAAAAGTCTGCCCATCTCTCAACCCCGCCCTAGGTCTCTGCAAGAAAATGTGTGAGGATATTCACTACAATATTGTTTGTGGCAGTGGGAATTTGATGACAATTTAACTATTTGTCACTAGAAGATGCACCTTACAGAGTACTTTTCAAAAGTTCAAAGCAGTGGTCTGGATAGTCACATGATGTCAATTGATCTTAAAAATTTTTACTGAATGAAAAAAAGGAGACAGAATTATAAGAATATTACAAGACCTTTTATGTATCTTTAAAACACATATACAAAAAAACAAAACTATATAAAAGAGATGTACATAAATTTAAAAAAATACATCAAACAACTAGTATAGTAATCTATTCTAGAGAATAGAATAGAGAATGAGAATAGAGAATATGGATAAAACAAATGAATTTTTAAAAAATTTACCTATTAGGTACAATGTACATTATTCAGGTCATGGGTGAATGAAAAGCCCAGATTTAACCACTATACAATTCATCCATGTAAACAAATACAATTTGTACCCCTAAATCTGTTGAAATAAAGGAAAAGAAAATATGTAATTAAATAGATAAATAAAAAAAATACACGAAAAGCTTGGGAACACACATAGTTGAATGATGTTATCAGGCTAAGTGTGGTAGCTCACAGTTGTAATCCTAACACTCTAGGAGGCCAAGAGGGGAGTATTGATAGAAGTCAGGAGTTCATGACCAACTTGAGTAAAAATGATACCCTGTCTCTAATACAGAAAAATTAGCAGGCTGTTGTGGCAGGTGCTTGCATGTAGTTCCAAATACTTGGGAAGCTGAGGCAGGAGGATCCCTTAAACCCTGAAGTTTTGAGGTTGCTAACAGCTAGGATGATACTTCAGCACTCTAGCCTGGGGCAACACAGTGAGAATCTGTCTTAAAAAAAAGTTATCATGCCATGAACAAATAAGTATGATTAATTCAACTTTTTTTTTGAGATAGTCTCATTTTGTTGCCCTGGGTAGAGTTCCATGGCATCACAGCTCACAGTAACCTCAAAGTCCTGGGCTCAAGTGATCCTTTTGTCTCAGCCTCCCCAGTAGCTGGGACGACAAGTGCCCACCACAAATCCTGGCTATTTTTAGAGACTGGGTCTCACCCTTGCTCAGGCTGGTCTTGAACTCTTGAGCTCAGGCGATCCACCGGCCTCTGTCTCCCAGAGTGCTAGGATTACAGGCCTGAGCTACCTCACCTTCCTTAACTTCCTGCATCTTGTTTCCTCACAGAAAAATTAAAAAAAAATAGCAAAAATATTATTGATACATCTGAATAACATGAATCACACAATGTTTATCACAGGAAATCAAGAACAAAAATTCCTAGTGCCAAGAATAAAGCAAAAAAAAAAAAAAAAGAAGAAGAAGAAGAAAAGAAGAAATTATAGCACAAGCTACACATATAGGCAGAGTAAACAACACAAAAGTGCATGTGATGGTTTATTTGTTCAGGCTAGATGAAGCTTGGGGGAGAAGCAAACTCCAAACTCAGCATGTGTTGTGTGAACAGTAATGGAGGGTAATGATAAGCACCTTGGCTTTGGATTTAGAAGTCCTGGTTTTCTAATTCAGATTCTGGCTTTTTTTATTTATGTGATCTAAGGGAGATTATTTTAATTAAATACAACCCTCAGTTTCTTCATCTTATCAATGGGAATAATTCCTTTTACTTTTCAAATCTGTTGGAAGTATTTAAAACAGAGCATTTCAAATATATACATATAGAATACATTAAACTTCACCTATGCACACAGAAAACTTTATTTATATATTATATATATTTAAACTTTACCTGTATTAAGAATGTGTTTTACTCTAGCTATAGAAATAAAACTCCAGTAATGAAAATCTAAGACTTATCCAAGTTAAACATGAAAGTGATTACTGAATGGAACTTTAAAATTATTACTGAATGATTTCAGGCATTAATTAAGAGCTTAAAAGGCCAGAATCTCCTGTGAAGGTGTGAATAATGGGGTAAACTCCTATAATACTCTAGGCTAAAAGTAAACTAGAGAAACGTAACATGGCCACTAAGGCCTAGACATTCTATTAGCTCTCTTTTACTGTACCTACTTAAAATCACACAATGTTTATCATAGGAAATCAAGAACAAAAATTAAACTTAATTAAACATTAAACTTCACCTATGCACACAGGAGACTTTAATATATATATAAACTTTACCTGTATTAAGAATGTGTTTTACTCAAGCTATAGAAATAAAACTTCAGTAATGAAAAATCTAAGATTTATTCAAAAGGGATTAGTAGGACTACCCTATTCTCAGGCCTTTTGTTCTTGGATAGGAAGGGATAGACTTGATCTTTATGGGCTTAAAAATCCAATACTAGATGGCTTGTCCAGTCTTGTGTTCTCTCGTTGAATAGTTAAATGAGGATTTTGTCTTTTTTGTTGACAGTTTTTCCTAATTTTGTTTGCTTGCCACTTACCTTAGAATTAGGTTATGAAGATATTAGGTTTTTTAGGCTGGAGGAGTGGTTATTATCAAAGAATATCAAAGGAGAAAAGGAACTGGGTTCATAGTATTCCCTTCATTATATATGTGAGATGCTTTAATAGCAAAACAGCAAGATTAATGTTACAATCTGAGCATATTATAAATCGAAATAATGTCATGATCTCCTATTTTGATTTAAAAAATAACTTTGGGGGGGTATTCCATTGATTGATAATATTACAAGTCATACAGAGAATGTAATTAAAAAAAAAATTCTGGAAGAAGTAGCTAACTCATAGCCTAGATCTAAAATCTTTTGTACAAGCCCGAGATGGTCTCATCAAAAATTGATTACAATGAATTTGTGATCTCTTTTGAAATCCGATAATGGGATGCCTCCATCTCTGTGTGTTTTGTAATTGATTTCCTATGAATTTCTAGAACTTTTTCTATTTCTATAAGAAAAAAAGATGCCATCGTGATTTCTACAGGAATTGCATTTACTCTGTAAATTGCTTTGGGTAGCATGGACATTTAAGCAATATTAAGTCTTTCAATACACAAACACAGGATATGTTTCCATCTATTCATGTGTTCTTTAATTTCATTCATCAGTTATTTTGTAGTCTCCAGTATGCATGTTGTTTACCTTTTTAATTAAATTTATTTACAAATACTTTGTTCTTTTTGATGCCATTATAAGGGGGACTATTTCATAAATTTCTTTCTTGGGCAGAATATCTTTTTGTGTGCTTATTGGCATCTATAGCTGTTCCCTAGGAAGTGTTTGCTCAAGTTTTTGTCTATTCTTATATTGGGCTATTTGACTTATTACTGCACATCTCTCTATATAATTTTATAAATTCTTTAGCAGATATGTGTTTACAAGTATTTTCTCCCAATCTACAGCTTATCTTTTAACTTTTTTAAATTTGCAGTGAAAAAACTTGTCATATTTATGAAGTCTATGTCCATTTTTTAATTAAATTGCATTTCTGTTCTATATAAAAAATATCTGTCTCAAGCACATAAAAGCTTTCTCCTATGTTTTCTAACCAGAGTTTTATTGCTTCAGAATTCAGGATTCATTTCAAGTTGGTTTTTGCATATAATATGATATGGTCTGAAATTTATTTATTTATATTTTTGTATATAGATATCTAATTGTTACTGTGCCATTTGTTGAAATGCCATCTTTTTTTTTTCTGTTGAATTGCAGTTAAAAATTTTGTGAGAATGTAATATAATTTGAATTTTATAATGAATTTTGTGAGAAATTCACATACCAAAGGTGTGTGGGTATTTTTCTAGACTCTGTTCTGATGAACTATATGTCTACCATTATGTCACTACCACACTATATGGAATTCTGTAGCTTTCTGTATTTAGCTTCGGAAATGGGTAGTATGAGCCCTTCAAATTTATTCTCCTTCAAAATTGTTTTAGATTTCCTAGTTATTTCACCTTTCTGTATTAATTTTTTAAAAAATTGTAAGTTTATGCAAAAAATTCTGACAGGATTTAATTAGAATTGTGTTAAAACTATACATTGACTAGGGAAAGTTGCCATGAAACAATGAGTTTTGAATTTATGAACATGGTATATCTTAACATTTATTTAATGTAGAGATATAGATATAAAAATATATATTATCTTGTAATTTGTTAGATTTCGCCCTAGTTAGATATATCCCTAATTATTCCATAGTTTTTGATATTTTAGTAGTATTGGTGGTTTTATTTCAACTTTTAATTACTTATTACTATTATATGGAAATAAAATTTGGGGGGGCGGAGCCAAGATGGCCGACTGCTGCCAGCTTTTTACAGAAACTCCCATCCAGAAGGAGGCTTAAAGGACAGAAGTTTAGCAAGTTAACTGATGGTTCGGAGCAGAGCCAAGAGAGAAGATTGAAGAATGCACTTCAACCTTCCTGAGACAAGCTGTGACCCCCAAAATACAACCAAAAGGTACAAAATCCACCACCAAGTGGGTGGGAGTCCCCTCCCCCACAATAAGGTCTTGCAGTTTACTCCATGCAAACAAGCGAGCAGAGTTCAAACTTCCTCCCACTCTATCCCATGGGAGAGACCGCCCTAAAAACTGGACCTCCTACCCCTGCTGGCATGCCACAGCACCCTCTGGCCAGGCATAAAACTGGAAAACTGTATAAAACTGTATGTATTCTCCACCTGCAACACTGAACTCCGAGGAGTCTCCACCCACCCACTCCAAGGTCTGAAAGTTTGTTACCTATCGAATCCTGATTCTTGGGCATCTCCTTGAGAGAACTGGAGGGGGAAAGGGCTAGTGCTGTTCTGTGCTGACTGTGGTGCAGGCATGAGGAGAGGAGAGTCGGCTCAGGGGACACCAGTGCAGCAACGGTGGCATCCTGAGCTGCAGGCTGACGCCATTCCAGCCCCGTCTCTCTGGGCAAACAGAAGTTCTGGACAGTAGCCACAGGCAAAACGCAGAGAACTTTCATGGGTGGAGGGCCAGCCCTCAGGGTAAAATCCCCCTGAGACAAAGGCAGTGGGCAGGCAGAGGCTAGAATTGACACCTGAGTGTAAACTGCTATCTGTCTGCTGCCCAGAGCTGAATGTAACCTCTGATTTACAGAGAAATCTAGCTGGACAGAAGTCTAATTTAAATACACAAGGCCCAGCTGCCGAACTCAAATTTCTGGCTGATTTTGCCAGTCGTAAACCCCAGGAGCAGTGGCCTAATGTAGTGAATAGGGTCATAGACCTGGGGGATTACGAGTGACTGGGAGCAAGGTGAGGAAGGAAGTATTAACCTTCTCAGACTAACCCATTTGCCAGGTGGGTCCCTTTGCCCTCACGGAGCGGGGCAGACCCCAAACTGCTTGCTAGAGTCACACACCTCATGGGTAGTAGAGGAGATCCCTGCCCCAGGCTCCTGCTCTGGGCAGGCCCAGAACTTGCTAGTGTCACGGGCGTCCCACAGGCAGTGGTGGAGGAGTCCTCCATTCCAGGTAGACCGAAAACAGCTTGCTAGAAACATGCACAACCCACAGGTGCCAGGGGAGGAGTTCCCCCCTCCAGGCACCCAAGCTGGGTGGGCCTAAAACTGCTTGCTAGAGCCACGTGTGCCCTGCAGGTGGCAGTGGAGGGGTCTACCACTCTGGGAGGGCCCAGAACTGTTTGCTAGAGCCATGTACGTCCCTCGGACAGAGGTGGAAGAGTTCCCTGCTCTGGGCCCCCACACTGGGAGGGCACAGATCGGCTTGCTAGTGCTGCACGTGTCCAATGGGCGATGGTGAAGGGGTCCTCCGCTTCCCCCTAGCTACTCTGGTGGGGCTGAACTAGGACTGATCTGGTTGCTTGCGTACCCTGCGCTACTGCTGCCATTCCCCCACTCCCTGGCTGCTCCAGGGTGCTGAACTAGGACTGATCTAGCCACTACAGTTCCCCTATTCCACAGGTTGCCCCAGAGGGGCCTAACTAGGACTGATCTGGCTGCTACCGGTCTCCTGGCCCCCGGTCACCCCAACAGGCTGAACGAGGTTTAATCCGGCCACGCACACTCCCGTGCAGCTGCTGCTGTTCCACTGCACCCCGGTTGCCCCAGACCCGAGAACTAGGAGAAGACAACAGACATGCTCTGCTTATCTCTGGACAACCAGAAGAAGCCACCAACTGAACGGTTCTAATAAGGCCTCCAAACAAGGTAAACTCAGCATGGGGCGGAACCAGTGGAAAAACTCTGGCAACTCAAATAACCAGAGTAGATCAACTCCTCCAAGGGAAAATGGGGCAGACACAATTGAAACCCCATGCATAAGCAAATGGCTGTGATGTCAGAAGTTGAGTTCAGAACGTGGATAGCAAATAAGATTAACAGAATGGAAGAAAAGAAGGAATTAGGAGTTCAAGAAATTATTCAAAAGATTTCTCAAGAAATTATTCAAAAGATATCTCAAGAAATTATTCAAAAGATGTCTCAAGAACTCAATGATTTCAAAGATAAAATGATCAAAGATTTTGAAACACTGAGACAAGAGGTTACAGCCCTCAAAGATCTGAAAGACATGGTGGAATCCCTCCATAATAGAGTGCAACAGGCAAAAGAAAGGATCTCTGATTTTGAAGACAAAGTTTTTGAAGAAGCCCAGGAACATAAAGATCAAAAGAAATGGAGAGCAAAAACAGATCTCACTCTCAGAGAGCTCTTAGATAATTCGAAGAAAACTAATATTCGCCTTATAAGAATCCCTGAATGTGATGAAGTTGCTTCACAAAACACTGAGGCTCTTCTTCAGGAAAGTATAAAAGAGAACTTTCCAGACATGCCAAGAGATTCTGAAATTCAGATAACAAATAGTTTCAGAAACCCAGCACGACTCAACCTGAACAAGACATCCCCCAGACACATCATAATTAACTTCACCAAAGTTAAGATGAAAGAGAACATTCTGAAAGCAGTTAGATATAAGAAAACCATAACCTACAAGGGGAAGAGTATTAGGATGACTGCAGATCTCTCAGCTGAAACCTTTCAGGCTAGAAGAGGATAGTCATCGACTTTAAATCTCCTAAAACAAAATAACTTTCAACCCAGGATCCTGTATCCAGCTAAACTACGTTTCATCTATGATGGAGAAATTAAATACTTTAATGACATTCACA
>NW_003852401.1:38641919-38643056 GCF_000181295.1 Otolemur garnettii
ATCGATAATTTCTATCAATGTGAATGGCTTAAATTGTCCTCTAAAGAGGCACAGATTGGCTGATTGGATACAGAAACTCAGACCAGACATCTGCTGTATTCAAGAATTGCACCTTACTTTAAAAGATAAATTTAGACTCAGGGTGAAGGGATGGTCATCTATATTCCAGGCTAATGGTAAGCAGAAAAAAGCAGGTGTTGCAGTATTATTCGCAGATACAATAGGTTTTAAACCAACAAAAGTAACCAAATATAAAGATGGCCACTTTATATTTGTCAAGGGCAATATTCAGTATGATGAGATCTCAATTATCAATATTTATGCACCCAACCAGAATGCACCTCAATTTATAAAAGAGACTCTAACTGGCATTAGCAACTTGATCTCTCCCAGCTCCATCATAGTCAGAGATTTCAACACTCCTTTGGCAGTGTTGGACAGATCCTCCAAAAAGAAATTGAACAAAGAAATCTTAGATTTAAATTTAACTATTCAACTTTTAGACCTAATAGACATCTACAGAACTTTTCATCCTAACAAAACTGAATACACATTTTTCTCATCAATCCATGGAACATACTCCAAAATCGATACTCCAACATACTCCAACATACTCCAACATCTTAGGTCATAAGTTTAACCTCAGTAAATTTAAAAGCATAGAAATTTTTCCATGCATCTTCTCGGACCATCATGGAATAAAAGTTGAACTCAGTAACAAGAGGAATTTGCAGTCTCGTACAAAAACATGGAAGCTAAATAACCTTAGGCTGAATGATAGATGGGTCAAAGACGAGATCAAGAAGGAAATTACCAAATTTTTAGAACATAATGATAATGAAGATACGAGTTATCAGAACCTCTGGGATACTGCAAAGGCAGTCCTAAGAGGGAAATCTATAGCATTACAAGCCTTCCTCAAAAGAACAGAAAGAGAGGAAGTTAACAACTTAATGGGACATCTTAAGCAACTGGAAAAGGAAGAAAAGTCCAATCCCAAACACAGCAGAAGAAAAGAAATAATCAAAATTAGAGCAGAATTAAATGAAATTGAAAATAAAAGGATTATAGAACAGATCAGTAAATCCAAAAGTTGGTTTTTTGAAAAGGTCAATAAAATAGATAAACCTTTGGCCA
>NW_003852401.1:38645586-38762425 GCF_000181295.1 Otolemur garnettii
CCTATTATGAAACTAATTTATACCTTTTATATGAAAGCTATAACCTAGTAACAGCCTAAGAATACGGGGAGGGGGGAGGGAGAGGGGAGCGAGGAATTGGTAGAGGGAGGGGGGTTGGAGGGATCACTTCTGAGATTTATCTTACAAGGATACAAGTGAATCTTTCTAAGAGTAGAATGTGAACGTTTTAAAACAATAACTAAGAAAATGACATGAAGTATATGTTAACCAGTTTGATGGAAATATTTTGGGTTGTGTATGACAACCCCACACTGTACCCCAGAAGTGCATTCATGTACATAGTTACCATTCAATAAAAAAAAAAGAAAGAAAGAAAGAAAGAAAGAAAATTTTTATTTTGCCCTGTACTTTGAGAACTAGCTAAATTATTTATTAATTCTGATAGATTTTTGTGTGTTTTGAGTATAGACAACCATTTTGTCTGTAAATCAATAAGTTTTATTTCTCTTTTCATAATTGTATGACTTTTATTTATTTTCATGTTTTTACTACAGGGTATAATATTGAATAGAAGCAGTGAGAGCTATCATCCTTGGCTTATTTCCGATCTTAGCTGAAAAATATGTTTGTTACCTATTAGTCTATCTTCTTTCAGAAAACTTTTTATGTCTCTTGCCTTTTTTTTTTCTTTTCTTTTCTTTTTTTTTTTTTTTTGAGACAGAGTTTCACTTGGTCACCCTCTGTAGAGTGCTATGGCATCTTAGCTAACAGCAACCTCAACCTCTTGGGCTTCTGCAATTCTCTTGACTTAGCCTCCCAAGTAGCTGGGACTCTGGGTGCCAGACACAACACCCAACTATTTTTGGAGGTGGGGTCTTTCTCTGGCTCAGGCTTTTCTGGAACCAATAAGCTCAGGAGATCCACCCGCCTCCGCCTCTCAGAGTGCTAGGATTATAGGCATGAGCCACCATACCCAGATCTTGCTCAGTTTTTAATGGAGTTGCTTGTTTATTTCTTACTGATTTGTTTGAGTTTTTTGTGGCTTGTGTACATTTGAACATTATTGGATGTATGGTTTGTGAATATTTTCTCTCATTCTGTAGCCTATCTATTTATTCTGCTGATTATTTCCTTTGCTGCACAGAAGATTTTTAATTGAATTAAGACCTGTTTCTTTCTTTCTTGTTATTGGTGTATTTACCTTTGGGATCTTAGTCATAAATTCTTTGCCTAGGCTAATGAGTGGAAGAATTTTTCCTATGTTTTCTTTTAGAGTTTTTATAGTTTATTGCCTTATATTTAAGTTTTTATATATCTTGAATTAATTTTTGTATATACTGAGAAATAAGAATCCTGTTTCATTCTTCTGCTTGTGTTTATCCTGTTTTCCCAGCACCATTTATTGATTGGAAATTCCTTTTCCCAGTGTATGTTTTTGACTGCTTTGTCAAAGATCAGTTGATTGTAAGAAAATGATTTAATTTCTGGTTTTTCTATTCTACTCCATTTCGCTTTAATATGTACATATTTCCACCTGTCATACTCTGCCTGAGAGATGGCCTTTAATATATCAGGTAATGCAGATCTGCTAAAAATGAACTTTTTTGGTTGTTTTGTGTCTGAAAAAGTTCTAATGTTATTTTGTTTGAATAAAAAACTTTTGTTGGGCATAACATTATGGGTTGTACAAGTTTATTGTTAAAGATTAATCAGTACTTTAAAGATGTCACCCCATTGTTTTCTAACTGGTGTACTTAATGCTGAGAAGTTTTCAATACTTCTCCTCTTTATTACTCTCTATGCTTTTATTGTTCAATTGTTTTCTCTTCATATTTGGTTGTTCAAAGTTTGGCTATAATGTGCCTACATTTTTATTTGTTTATTTTTTTTGTTTTGTTCTTTCCTTTCTTGTTATTTTCCAACCTATTTAGATTTGTGGTTCTAGAAATTTCTCAGCCTTTACACCTTTATTTTTTCAACCTATTCTCTTTTTTCTTTTAGAACTTACTTTATTAACTTACTTCAATGTTAGATAATTGGATATTGTCCCATAACTCTCTCACATTTGTTCTTTTTTTCCAGTTTGTTTCTTTTTGTTTCAATTTGAATAATTTCTTCTCTTTCTACATAATCTTTTTCCTCAATTATGTCAGTTCACTGGAAAGGCTATCAAACAAATTTTGATCCCTAGTAGTGTTCTTTTAAATTTACACAATTGTATTTTACATTTTTGTAATTTCCATCTCTGCTGAAATTCACCCACTTGTTCCTATAATGCCCATATTTTTCAACAGATTCTTAAATTATTGCTCATAGTTGTTTTTAAATGTCTGGTTGTTTCCACTTCTGAGTCATTCCTGACTCTGTGTCTATTGATTGCTTTATCTTATGAGAATGCATTTTTCCTTGCTTTTTTGTGTGTCTCCAAATTTATCTGAATGCTAGATTTCACGTTTCATGAAAACAGTTGATATTGAACTAAATATTATATATGCCCGGAAATAAGCTTGTCTCTCTGTCAGGCTGTTAGTATGACAGATGGGTCCAATTTATTCAGTAGTTTACCTAGCTATGAATTTTGTGGTTGTTATTTTTACCTTCCATGTATCACAAAATTCAAATTCCTTCAGTGGTGGGTGTCTGCTATTAGGTGCTTAATGTGGGACCTGCAGTGCCAGGGCTTCTTCAAATGTATTTACGCTACCTACAATTTTCAGTAGGTCCCAGTTGCTTGTTCCACAAAGACACTCTCTTTATATTCTTGCTGGTCCACTCCATCAACACACACACTGACATATTGTTATTGTTTGTCAGTCTGTGCTAAGCTTGTGATACGAGTAGGTAATCTCTCTCTTCTTTTGGTCCAGATTCAGTTTGAGAGTCTTTCTCTCTGAGCCAAGGAAATGGTGTCTCTTCATTATTCTTGCCTCTTTCTCCAAAGATAGTCAAATTCTTTTATGTACCTTTAACAGGTTGTGGGCATGAAAGAGTTTTTTCTCCACTCCTTCAGTAGTAGTAGACTCTGGTTTATATCAGTCAAAATTTTGAGCCCTAGAGAAATTTATGCCCTTTTGACAAAAGGCAGACAGCTTTTATTTCTTCTCTTTCTATAGAAGCCATGAATCTTTGCCTGGTGACTCAGACAAAAAGGGGCATTCCTACCCCCATGGTTTTCCTTGTACCCTTCCCCAGAAGCCCAATAAACACAAGGATTGCTGCCCCCTTTTTTTATAATGGCTTAGAATCTTGCTTCTTATAAGAATAAGCTCTGGGGAATTCATATTGTGCACTGGTCTCTCCGTAGCAACTAATCACTTCTTTCATATGTGTGTCACTGAAAGGGACTCACTTTGTTCTCCTGCCTCACCCATATTTCTTATTAGCACTTGTTAGAGGTCCATGAAGCAGATTCTGTGAGTGAGAAGGGCCATTGTGTGGCTATCAGTTATTCTAAATTTATGTGCTAGTCCACAGTCAGCCTTTTATAATAGATTTTATTTTAAACAATTATAGCAGTCATCTTTTCTTCTTACGATGCTCCAAAATGAAGTAGTCCATGGATCCCATATCTTCTTGTAGGTACTTGTCACACCTTGGAATTCGGGTTGCTTTATTCTTTTGTAACCTCAGATCTCTGACAGACTCAAGCAAAGAAAGGTATGCTTTTTCTGGATTATCTGCCTTTTCCTTGTTGTTAAGGTGAGAAGTGTTGTTCTGTTGTGACTTTCTACACACAAGCAAGAGTGAAACTGGCAAGGGTCTTTAAATGACATTAGACAAACAGTGCCCCAAATCAAAGACCTCAAACAGGATATAGTTTGTTTTTCAAGCAGAAGAAAACATATTTTTCAAGCAGAATAAAAATTTGAAAAAATACGTTTTATCTTCTCATACTTTTTTTGCTTAAAACTTCTACAGTGGTTTCTCATCAACACTTAAAATTCAAACTTCATACAATAACTCATAATTTCCTTCATGTTGTGGCTGCTGCTTCTCTAACTATGCTTAACTCATACTATTTCTCCTTGCAGCTCACGCTAATGAAGACTTATCTCATCAGTCTCTCTTATTTCAATGCTCTAGATGCCTCCTGTCTATGCGCTATTTACCTCTAGCTGAAATATTCTTTCTCCAGATTTTTTTTTTTTTGGTTGACTTCTTCTTCCTTCAGTTCATACTTAAAATGCCCACTCATTGTCTGCTATTGTAACTCTGTACTGAAAAATGTTGGTTGAATGAACACCTGTCTATTAATATATATAATTAATTTTTAAAAGTCTATTAACTCAGTATGTGTGTTTATGTGTTTGGTAATCCCAGAGCCTAGAATAATGATGTGGCCATAGTAAAAATGTATTAGATAGTTATTGAGTAAAAATTAATAAATACTATTAGTGTGTGTGTGTGTATTTCAGATCAACATGAGATGGATGCAATAGGCCTAGTCCATGGGCAAATTGAATACATGCATATATAAAAAGTGAAGTTTGCTACTAATATTTAGTATTTAGTATTGTGCTTGTTGAATCTGTCCTCATTTTGTAGCACACACTTCTGTGGGTCGTCTTGCTCTTTCTTGCCAAAATAAAATTTTAAGCTCTTGTTTCAAAATTGTAAGTTATTAAAATAGAGTAAGTGACTCCCACCCTATGGGAAGTTATGCCTTACAAAAGAACAAGTTCAAATAAAAGGATTCCCCTCTAACATGTAAATTTCAGGTTCTAGTCAATACCAACAATTGTGATTTATTCTCAGACATTTCCCAGAGGGGTTGACACACAAAATGGCATACATTTTTGATCTTCCTTCTCTGGGAGCAGCAGAGTTTAGGTCTTTGGCATCTCCAATTTGGTACAATTTTAACCAAACATGTCAAAACCCAAATCTTGTTAGAAAATATCTTTTAGTTCAAAGTTCATCAAAAGGATAGGCAAACCTTTTATTTTCCTTTTCCTTTCCTTTCATTTTTCTTTTTTCCCTCCTCTTTCTCTCCTTTCTTCCTTTTGTGTCCTTCTCTTCCCTTCTCTTCCTTTCCCTTCCCTTTCCTTTCTTCTTTCTTTAATTAATTCCTCAAACCAATTTCCCCACAAACACTAAAAATGTAATTGGCATCATTTTCCCTTTCTATTTATAAAGGAAGCTGACACAGTGAGAATCCAGTTACCTTTCAGAAGGGACCTACCCATTGTCTTTTATACCTATATTCAGCCCAGTAGCAATTCAGAGTTACAAATGATGTCATATTACAGATCTTTAAAGAGTTCAGATTTTTTTTTATTCCTCTCAAGATAAAATATGTAGGTCAGTTCTGTAAGTATTATAGAGATAGAAAGTCAGTGCAGGACAGAGAGAATGAGAGAGAGAAAATTAATAACATTGAGTTCCATTATGTGCAGTTTGTTAGTAAATAAAAAAACAATCTTGCCTAATGTGAATGCAAATCTGTTATTAACTTTCTAAGTGAGTCAATGTGACTAATTATTTCAATATTTCTTTTTAGGACTTGCCATTTTACATTTTTTATAACTTTTAGATGTTTGCTTCTAATCATCTAATGTTCTTTATACTTCTCCATTTCAATTATAATGCCAGCTAAGCACGTGAGACTGATAAAGATGGACCTATAAAATTATTGAACTGCTTATTTTATAATTTGAGAGAAGAAATTGCAGTGTAGTTTTTCCATAGTCAATTATTTATATCACTGGTAAGAAATAATGTAATCCAGCCATCTATTCCATGCCTTGAATACATATTTATTAAAAATTATTTAAGCACTGAAGCACTGTTAAATTTCCCTGAAGTAAAATATCCAATTTCTGATCACATTGAATATCTAGCACCTAAACAACTGGCATCTTTGAACAAGTGGAATTCTGGGGAACATACAAACTGCAGGAAGAAGTTAGGAGGAGCCATAGAGAAAAGCCAGAGACACTGAGTTCAAAGCCATGGTAGGTCAGGTTGCTGTTAGATCAAAGGGTTCTGGGACGGGTTGCAAAGACAAGCTGGTGCACTCTGGCTGTAGGTCACAGAACCAACGTGTTGAAGCTGAGCCAGAGAGGAAGAAGAACAGTGAGGAACAGGCAAGAGAAGGAGCAAATAGCAGGAGGAAAGAGAAGAATCAGCAATAAAAGAAGGGAATAATAGTGAAGGCACGACTGGCGTACCAGTCTGAAAACAGGAACTGAAACACCAAGGGAAGGTAGATAGGTAATGAACAGTATAGAAAAAGAAGAAATAAAAATATGGAAGATCAAAAGAAGAAAAAAAGCAATCTTATGTGGAATGTGTATGTTACAGCGTGTGAAAATTAAGGAGTAACACTATCCAGTTTATGTTGGAAAGGGGAAAACTAACCTCCATTTATAACCTGATTAATTGCAAGATACCTTCTCCTGTGGATCATCTGAGATTGCTTCTTATGGGAGCTCTGTTAGTCACTGTCATCCTGGCTGTGTTTACAGGTTACAAAACCAAGCCACAGATATCTCAAGTGACTGCTCAAGATGACAGCCTAGTAGAATGAGAAATTAGATTAATATGTAGCTGTCCCTAAGGATTATAGTTCAGTTATGCTATTTTGCTCCTATCCTATGTTTATATTATATCATAGATGACGTTAATAGAGTCGAGATTCCTTCTTATTAGTTCCCTCAAACTCCACGTGTAGTGACTACAACTATGTTTACCTTTTGTAGGGCTTCTCATCTTTTCTCACATTCCCTCAGAAATAAATAGGATTAACTAGTATTCAGGCATACACGTCTCCTTGCTTATCAACAGTCTTGGCAAAGGTTCTGGGCTTGCCTCTTTGATGAGAAAATGCCTGTCAATTATAACCAAAAGGTAAAACTTGAAGTGCTCTCTTCATTAACCTAGGCCAGTGCATTTCCAAAACGGCAACTGAACCTTAAAAGTTCCTGTCTCAATTAAACACTTTGACTATGTCTTCAAGATCATTACCTTGTGCCTCTCTTTTTATAATACCTGTTATAGAAATTTAGCTTTTGACTTTCAGCCCATATTACATGAGCCATATTATTTAACATAAATCTTCTATTACTGGCTCTTTCAAATTTTGAGAAACTAAAATTTCTTACTGGAAGGGTTAACAATAGATGTATGAGATCTAGTTATCATTGAGTTAATGCTTAATGTGTATGACCCATACTTTTGATTAAGGCTAGATGCATAAATAAAAACATTTTTTGAGATTAGAGGGAGAAAATCAGTACACTTTGTTTTAATTCACAATGAAAAATCTAGATTTCCCCTTTTAAATTGCTACTTGCGTTACTTATTAGAAAATTACCTTGAAATCAATGATTGCTGGAAGTAGAGAGGAAAAGTGGATACTGGACAAAACTGAATTAAAATAAACACTAAAGAAATATGATAGAAAGCTCTTCAGTATCTCAGAGATAAATATCAAAAGTAAGATTTCCCTATTCCATATATAATGCTTGTGGGCTATTCAAAGTGTTTAGTCTGTTAGAATCATTGGAACTTTTTTGTGTGTGTATGTAATATAAGCAACTAAACACAATAACCATGAGGGATGTACCATGTTGTATTAATAGTTTGAAGAGATTTATTCCATTTTGTTTCATCTGTTTAGTTTTTCATGGACATGTGGATACTAGAGATGATAGGATGTAAAGCAGATATATTTTAACCCTTATTTTTTAAGCAAGGAAACAGATGCATCATCTAACTTGCGAAAGGCTATCAAATAATAGAGAAGATTCAAGACCAAAACTTAGGACTTTTTTCCCCAAAATTTCCCGCCTTATTTTGATAGGATAAGTAAAGTGTTTCTATATAACCAGGAGCTAAAAATATACAAACTGTGTATTTAATCAATATTTTCAAAGCAACAATGAATGTGTAGAGTAAAAAGTCTTATTTTGTTGTCTATTCACATTTGACATCTAAATTTTTACATTGAATTACATTAACACTGCTGCCCCCATGGTGGAAGCCTATAAGTGAAGTCAGGATATTTGGCAAACTGAGAAAGAGAGTTTACCTTGATACAAATAAAGAGTTTTTGTAGAAATAAAAAAGGTACAGCTTCTCTGAACTGGAGGACACCAAAAATGACTCACTGGAAGAAAGAAAAAGTGCAATTTGAGAAAACTGCAGCCATGATCACAAATATGGCCAATGGTCCTCCAGCATCATTGATGATAATTTACCTCACAAATGAATTAGGATAACTGAGTGAAAAGTTTCTATCCATAGAAACAATTTACCAAAGGGACTTCACCTGGAGTTCAAGAATCTGTGGATTTTTGTGGGAAAACTCATTATCTTTATTTCCATAGACCTGTAATTGACATTTAGTGTTCTCTTCAATCATGAATAGGGCACTGACATTAATATCAGCAGTACCTAGTTATCAATATGAGTTGAATATTTATTTTCATATCATATTATTTTGTGCAGGTATTTCAAAACACATTTTCATATTAAATATTATTTAGTGTATAGATTCTGTATTTTAAATATCACATTTAATATACTAGTCTTTTTAAAATTTTTTATACTTCATTTGATTTGTTTCAACACATAGGTTTGAGAGGTATCTGCAGACAAGGAAACTAATCCATTGTACAAGAAAAACTGATCTAATCTAACAGCCCTCATCCAAACCATCTGAATCTCACTCCTGGATAATGATTACCTTCCTAAATGGTCTTACTCTCCATATTCTACATTCATAAGCACCATCTCATTTTCTCTCTTACTCAAAATCTTCCACTGCTTTTTCAATATATAAACTCAAATCAAAATTCCATTCCATAATCCAAATGCTGTGCAACTAATTGTCTCCAGTTCCTCTGACCTATCAATTTTATACTTCGCTTTGTCTGCTGTACTGTCTTCCTTTCTGTGCTTCTATCACACCAAATTTAATACTGTCGAAGGCCATTGCTTTGGTTTTGGCTCTTAGTACTGGCTGGAAATCTCTTCCAGGAGAGAAGACCTGTTCTACACCAGACATTTGCCTGGTTTCCTCCCTTCTAGCACGTTTCAACTCAAATCACACCTGCTAATATCATCCCCAATTACCCATATTGAAGTAGCTCTTTCCTCCCCAAGTCACTGCCACGTGCCATCTTTCATTATTTGCTCCAAAGTTGCTCCCACTATCTGAATTACCTCAATAACATATTTTTACATGTGTATTATCTGTCTTTTTATTATTGCTCAAGAGCATCAATTACAAAAGGGCAAATCCTTGCCTGTTTGGCTCAACACTTTAAATCCTGTGGCACAGAATAGGAACACTATAAACATTTTTGACCAAGTGAAGGAACCTCATCATTTTATTGAGAGGAATCTAGGGCACAGGGTGCTTAGTTAGTTTCCCTTTCATACCGTATCATGATGTAGACACTGAAAGCATCTGTAATGAAACATTTAATGGTCTGTGGTATTTTATTTTTGAATGTAGTCAAACACATTAATCTGTTATAGAACTGCTTTTCTAATATTGGAATATACTGTGAGTGATTTGTCTCTCTGCCTCCTAAAAGATTATTCACCTTAGCATAAAACTCAGATTATTTTTACAGCACTGGTTAATTTTCCCTAAAATTTTTCTAGAATTGAACTTCTAATTTTTAGAGTTGTACTTTTTTAGGCCTACATTGTTCCTTGGATGGTTTTTAAACTAATAGTACCTCCTATGTTTAACCAACAGTGGATAGTCCATCAGAAACTTCTTAGAATGTTTTGTTTAAAACCAATTCATTGTTTGTTTAGTCTATGGTTATATAAAAATGTAATTATATACTATAATTAATAGTTTAGTTTCAAGCCCATTTATTTATTTAGTTGACAGGCTTTGGGAAATATTTGAATAAACATTTCATTAGCTTTCATTTGATTTAGACTTATAGACAGTCAAATTTCCTTTACATAGAAAGAATGTGCTCTAATAGATCCCATTTGTTTATTTTCATGAAATAGCTGAACATCCACTGATACAAATAAACAATCTACTTGAAAACAGGTCCTTGGCTAGTCTTTAAAGCCAGCTGAACTAATAAACTAACTTGTCAGTGCTATTCCTCTCAGATCATTTTTTCCCTTGATGGTGCTAACCTACAGGGATACTCATTTATTATAGGATTTTCATTTGTAATACCAGTCAAATCATCTGAAAAATCTAGATGTCTTAGACAAAGCAATAAACAGATGACCTAAGTAGGATTAAACTTTTACAGAAGAGCTTTCTCTGCTTTAGTTCCAGAAATTGTTGGTGTTCAGCCTGGCAGTGTGATCAAAGTCAGCTATATCTGGAACAGAGTAAAGGAAAATTATGACTGCCGCATAGAATAAGCAAGAAGCAAGTCAGGCAGGTATGCAGAGTTCTCACGGACACAGAGATGATTATGCTTCATGTTATGAAAATAGTGAGAGTGAATCTGGATGGTAAAAAACCGCATCATGCCAGAGCACTTGAGTCAGCCGTGTGCATGCCTGCTAGGAAGTTTTCCTTTGTTCTTTGTAGAGGCAGTTGGCTTATTTTAGTGGCTTTTCCTTACATGGAATAATCAGCAGCTATGTGATTAACCATGTCTAGTTAATTTATTTCATCACATCAAAAGTTGTGTAAAATGGTTTTTCTGTGACTAGAAAGCTGAGTTTGGTGGTTATGAATGTACCAGACATCAAAGGGCTCCATTATCCACAGACTGCATGGATGCAGGCCAACAGCATTGAAAGTTTCCCCTCTATTGCTACTTCCCTTAAGTGGAGTCAGCACCCACTGGACCAGAGGGAAGGAAGTGATTTCCATAATAAACCATCCCTGCACTCTTCAACCAAATAGCAAGGATGGCGACCAGCTGTTCTGTATCTCCACAAAAGGCCGATAAAAAGAAAAAAAATCAAGAAGACACCACTGTGTGTCAGCTAGAAAAAATGTGAAAGAAGTATTTAATTCTAGCTTTTACCTCCACCAAATTGTACAATAATGGCTAAGCTCCTTAGCTTCTCTTGAAGTATCAATGAAAATTAGGACTAGTTCCAATAGTCTGGAAAGTTCTTTGAAGCACAACCATACACAATTTTAAATATTTGATTCTATGTGTGACCTAAACTTGAAACAAGTGAATAAGACATTTAAATATTCGCACCAGAAAAATTTCAGTATAGAGGACATAATATTCTTTGATAGCGCCAAGCAAAATAGGTGCTGACTAAAGTCTAATCAAATTATTCCAATAATTACAGGTTTTTGGATTTTTAATGTATATTTATCTCAGTTTGGATTCCCCAGAGGCAGACTCTGAGGTGAGGGCTAGATTAGATTAGGAAGTATTCTCTGGAAAAACTAGTGAGGATGAGAGAAAATTGTATAATGAAGGAAGAGAAGCTTAGCAACAGCATAATATCAAGCAAAGTGCTGCAAAATATCAATTCATTTCATTTCAATTCAATTCAATTCAATCCTAAAGAGGATTAGAGAGTTGAGATTCAGATATGTTTGGGAACAAAATGGTAGAAAAATCTAATAGAGGATTGATACAGAAGAAGAAATATGTCTTCTTATCAGAACAATTTCTTCTCAGATTTTTTTTAAGTTAGATAATTCTGAAAAGGTACAAATTATTCTGTTTGAGGGATATGTAGGAATTTTATTATCTCTTCATATTATCATCATTCAGCAGCAATTGTACACTGATAGCAGCTTCCAACTTTGATTGCCACTATTAGCAAGATGTCATGATCATCATAGAATTCCTGAGAACCCACAATGGTCTATTTAGTATAACAAAGCATCAAAGGAAAAAAAAGATCATGAAAACAATGAAATTAACATTTTGTATGATATTCTTCTTTTGTTCCCTACAGACATAAAAATCTAGAATTCAGATTAAGATTATGATTTCTTACACTCTAAGAAATTTAAGATTAATTCCATAAAAAGATGAGCTTAGTCCCCATATATTTTCTTTCCTTATACATAAGAATGGCTGAAATAAATGATTCTTCACTTTTAAATAGCATTAAACCACCAAAAATACACTCAAAAGTGATTCTCATCAGCTCACTAAACATTCTCTAAGATTGATCACATCCTAGGATATAAGATAGGTCTGAGCAAATTTTTAAAAAATAGAAATTATACCATGTCTCACTTCAGAACATGATGGAATAAAATTAGAAATCAATTCTTACAGAAACACTCATCTCTACACAAAATCATGGAAACTAAACCTATTGTTGAATGGTAGTTGAGGAGATATGGTTGAAAATCAAAAGATTCTTCAAACTAAATGATAATGAAGACAAAAGTTATCCAAATATATTGGATACAGCAAAAGCAGTCCTGAGGGGAAAACTCACAGCCTTAAATGCCTATAGCCAGAAGTCAAAAAGATCATGAATCGACCATCTAATGAATCATCTCAAGAAAGCTGAGGAAAAGAAGAACAAACCAATCTCAAACCCAACAGAAGAAAATAAATAATTAAGATCAGAACAGAACTAAAAGAAATAGAGGACAAATGAAAGCTGAAGGAGATTGGTGAAGTAGAAAATTGGTTCTTTGAAAAGATAAGCAAAATTGACAAGCCTCTAGCTAGATTATCCAGAAACAGAAAAGAAAGGACTCTAATTAGCTCAATTAAAAATGGAAAAGGAAGAATCACAACTGATATCACAGATTTACAGGACATCATCTTTGAAGACTATAAAAATCTCTATGCTCACAAACTTGAAAATGTAGTAGAAATGGACAAATTCTTGGAAACACACAACCTCCATAGGCTTACTCAGGAAAAAAAATAGAATTCTGAAAAACCAATAGCAAAATTGAAGCAGAAATAAAAAAAATCCCCTTCAGCTGATATCAGCTAAACATCAAAAATATAATTCATCAAAACCAAGTAGGCTTCACCCCAGAAATGAAAGGGTATTTCAACATATGCAAATCTATAGGTGCAATTTACAACATAAATAGATGCAAAAATAAAGACCATATGATCCTTTCAGTAGGCATAGAAAATACATTTGACAAAATCTAGCATCCTTTTATAATAATAATACTTAATAAAACATGTATGCATGGGACATATCTCAAATTTATAAAAGCCATATACAATAAACCCACAGCCAACATCATAATGAACAAGGAAAAATGGAAAGCATTCTTGTTTAGAATTGGATCAGATAAGGTCGCACACTTTCACCACTTCTATTCTAGACTGCTGGAAGTCCCAGACAGAGTAATCAGGCCAGAGAAGGAATTCAAGGGCATCCAAATGGGGAAAGAAGAGGTCAAACTGTTGCTCTTTGTTAATGATATGATCTTATACCTAGAAAACCCCAAAGATTCAACCAAGAGACTCCTGGAATTGATAAGTAAATTCAGCAGAGCCTCAGGTTACAAAATCAATGCACACAAATCACTAGCTTTTGTATATGCCAACAACAGTTAAGCTGAGACTAAGAAGACATGAACAGAAACTTTTCAAGTGAAGATAGTCTAATAAGCCCATGAAAAAATTCTCAACATTTCTAATCATCATGAAAATGTAAGTCAAAACCACAATGACATGTCACATAACTCCAGTGAGAACTGCCCTTACCAAAATCCCAAAACAATAAATACTGGTGTGGATATGGAGAGAAACAAACACTTACACATGTTGGTGGGACTTCAGGACGGAAAACTAGTACAAACTCTATAGAAAATAGTATAAAGAAACCTGAAAGAATTAAATGTAGCAATCCCACTACTTGGCATTTACCCAAAGGGGAAAAAAAGATGTTTTATCAAAAAAAGACTCTTTCAGAATCACCAAGATGTGGAAACAATCCAAGCACCCATCAATACATGGGTGGATTAATAAAATGTGTTATACAGATACCATGGAGTACTAATCAGCTATTAAAAAAAATGGTGGCCTAATATTTTTTATAACAACTTGGCTGTAACTGGAGACTATTATTCTAAGTACAGTAGTGCAAGAATGGAAAAATAAGCACCACATGTGGAAAAATAAACACCACATGTACTCAATACAAAATTGGAATGAGATGATCAATACTTGTGCACAATGGACATAAAACTCAAACAACAATCATGTAGGTGGGAGATGGGAGGCAGAGTCAGGTAAATTTATACTTAACAGGTAAAATGCACACATCTGGGTGTGTCACACTTATAACTTTGACTTGAAATGCACAAAATCCAATTATGTAACTAAAGTATGTGTGCCCCTATAATATTCCGAAATTTTTAAGAAAGTGAATCCTTGATTTGTTACATTGGACTGTAAGACTCTTATTATTCTGTCCAACAACAGAAGAACTAACAGAAAATGATGGTACACTTATTAATACATGCCTCATGATGGCAGCTCAAGTTCCAATTCATCGAATGGCCTCCAAAATTTTTATTTATTTTATAGTTTTGAAAAATTGAAAATACTCCCACTCCCCTTTGAATTTTTCTCATCTTCATTTAAAAATTCAACTCTTCATGTGGCCATTGACATCAACATTTCTTCCCTAAAACTCTCCAAGAATAGTGCAACAGGTTTGCTTGAAAAACAGAAGTAGCAGATGAATAAGCAAATGAATAAGGCAAGGCAACACATGAACCTGAAAGAAGGAAAAATATGGAGAAATTGAAAGCATTTAGGACTTTATAGGATATAAAAGGATTCTACCATATGGATAGGGAGGGAAATTTGTAGGTACATTATTTTCAGATGGATGCAACTAAATTGGGGCTGTGTAGTTGTTAGTATAGGTATTTTGCTGTTGGTCTAATAGTGTTGCAGCCAAATATGGGCAAAAATAACTGGGAAGCTTACTTATTCTCAAAGTATGAGAAGCCTACTTAAAGCCATATTCTTAAAATATGAGTATCTTTCCTAGGGAGGAAGTCTGGAGCATCCTCAAAGAGCTAAAAGTAGGTCTTTTATTTGATCCCACAAGCCCATTACCAGGTATCTACGAGAAGAAAAAAAAATCATTTTACCATAAGGATATTTGTACTAGAACATTTATCACAATTCAGTATCACCAAATGTGGAAATAATCCATGATTTCCATCAATTTACAAATGGATAAATAAACTATGGTACATGTCTACTATGGAATATTATTCAGCCACAAAGAAACATGGAGACTTTACATCTTTTGTATTTACTTGGATAGATTTATAGTTATAAAACTATAAACTATAAAAGTACATGTCTACTATGGAATATTATTCAGCCACAAAGAAACATGGAGACTTTACATCTTTTGTATTTACTTGGATAGATTTATAGTTATAAAACTATAAAATATCCTTTTAAGTAAAGTACCACAAGAATGGAAAAACAAGCGTCCAATTACTCAGTACCTATATGAAGCCAGTAGATGAACAACTACAAGCCCCACACAAGAGAAAAATACAATCTTATGGGGAGATAGGAGGAGGTGGAGGGGAGAGCAGGGAGGTGGGAGGGGTTTGATGTGCTCTCACCCAGCAGGCACAATATAGGGACATAAGGCACATCCCCTGGATGAAAGGCTCAGTTACAACTTGGACTTTACCTAACAAACCAACAATGTTATCTAATCGTTTGTATCCTTATATCAATCAGAAAAAAAAAAAAGTACAATGTCTTCATCTCCTATGTCAGAGCTAAAAATATTTATCCTAAAGAACTTTCATTGCAATTAAATGAGTCAATGTACACAAAGTACTTAGTATATTTGAAGCATTCACTCACTAGTAGCTCCATTTTTCTCTCTCAGCGTTAAGTGCAGGTGCCTCATTTGATAGGACTTTCTTGTTTTTTGTATAATAATTCTCCTATTACAGTCTCGTTTTAAAATAGTACAAGAATGAGAAAGTTGATAAAATTTAAAAATGTTATGCACTGCTTTCTCTTTTCTTTGTCTAATTAGACAATTGGATCCTACCTCATAACCACAGGGGTTTTGCTCAAAAAATAGTTCCGGCTCTGAAAGAGTGCCCATTTGGAGGGGCTGAAACAGAGAGGAACTGCTAAAGGTTTCATGGATTTTTAGAAGGGAGGTTTTTTTAAAAAAGCCTCAGTTGTTGGTGAAGCTGGAAAGACGGGAGAGAAGAATCGTGCTGCCTGTGATGGGAGTTTAGGAATTCTATCTGCGTCTTTCAGAAGATAAAAGGGATACTAAGCAGTTAAGTAACTTGCCTGGGGTAAATGGTTGTCAGAATTCACTCCCAGTGGTGTCTAACGCCAAAGCTCATGTTCTTTCCTCTGTGTCATTCTCTACCCTTCTATTATTAAAAGAAATTTTTACTTTAAAACCTATTTAGCTCTGCATTTTTAGGTATGTTTGTATCGCTGAAAATCAAATGGCAGAGGGCTTATGTTCTCGAGGGTACTGTTTTATTCTGAGGCATCAGTGGAACATCCTGCTCATACATTACTGTCATACGTCCTTGGCAGGCATGCCAAGTTATCTTCCTTCTCCTGAATCACGGGAGCAGGGTGGGGACAAAAGGCCAGGACAGGTTAAACAGAGGCAAGAGAGCCAGAAGAGAGAAGGCCACTGTCATCTGCAGGATGAGGCTGGCAAAGGAGAAGAATTATGTAGGAGGTGAACAGAAAGAGTTGAAAGAACATAAATTGATGCTAATGAGAAGTATGGAAAAGCAGGAGTTGATATTTTTTAAAAAGCAAATATATTTTATTGGGTGGAGAAAATCGCAAAGTAGCTGCTTAATCACTACTGAGTGAGTGAGTTGTGTCTCACTTGCCTGAGAGCATTCGCTGGTTTATGCTGATGTATGAAGACTCTCAATGTATTCCCATGTGACTTTTACCACTGCACTGACTCAGTGTGCACTAAATGAAGAAGCCGACCCTAACAGTCTTATCCCATGGGTTAGGACCCTTACAGCCATAATGCCACATAACCTCAGAACTCAGTGTTTAAAACTATAAGCATTTCCTTAGTTCACAAATCAATGAGTTAATTGGATGATTCTGGCTATTCAATTTGTGGGAATCATTCCTTTATTATGAAGGATGTCTTTTGGCAGATTTAGGATGGCCTTTCATGGAATGACTGCTGTGACTTGGCTCTTTTCCTCTATTTCTCATCCTCCAGCAGGCATGCTCTCACAGTGAAGGTAGAGTGCAGAAACAGGCGCCCCCGTATATAACCTCTTTGCAAGGCCCCACTTGTGCCATGTTTGTTAACACTCCATTAACCAAAATAAGTCACATGGCCAAAGCCAGAGCCCAAGGAGGAGGGTTCTGGAGGGACACATGGCAAGGACAGGTGTTCCGAAGGAGGTAGAAAATCTGGATCATTGTTGTAATTTACAATATGACCTTTGTCCATACATTTTAAGTTTCTGCTGAGGCTAAAATAGACCGAAGCAGCAGAACACACATTTAGGGGGAAAAATTTGCAAACCAAATACCTCACCAAAGATAAGTCACTATCTGCAAAACCACTTTAGTTCTAATAACAGAAACAATATAATTGCCTTTTGCTTATTTTTTCTTAACAGAAAAGTGTAGGGGGGCTGCGTAGCGTGGACTTTACATTTATTTTGATTACTAAAATATTTGGCCTTTTTCCTATCGTCACAGATTGTCACTTCTATTTGCTGTTATTTTCATTGTTACTCATTTACTCTTCCTTGATTAACTCTTTGACATTTTTAATCTTTTTATTCTCAACTTTGGGAAGGATATGTTCTTGTCTATTTTCTTTATTAATCACCTACAAATGTTTAGCAAGCATGCTTAACTTAATATATTAATCAATGTAGAACTAAATAAACCATATCCTTCTTAAAAGTCTACTTCAAAATTCTCCAGCTCACTTATGAAATCACCTTATCTTATTATTTTTTTTCTAAAATCTAGTTCCAGTATGTTTTCAAACATTCCAAAAGTTTTTGTTTTTAATCCAGTATTGTATTACTTATATATTTGAAACTTTCCTGCTTAATGTTAACAGTTTCCTATTGTGTTAATAATTTTAAATATTACTTCAAAAATTTTGAAGAGGGAGACATGATTAAGGTATAAAAGATGACATGAATATGTTATAAAATTCAAAAGTTTCCCAAAAGCTATGGTGTGAAATGTTGTCCTCTATCCTATTCTGCCACACAACCCAAGCCCTCATTTCAGAAGCAAACACATAAACACATTAGCATTTACATATGTTTCTATATATTTTATGCAAATATAAGTATATTTATGTGTTTGGGCATGTGTGTCTATGTATACTTGTTTTTTATTTGATTCATTAACAAAGACACTGATGTACAGGGAGACTATTACATACAAGTTTCTGAGTCTTGGGTAGCTCTTTCCATAATATTGCTTTACAATACTACTCCTTGCAATATTACTTCCTGTTCAAAGTAAGTATTTTCTTTTTGCACACTCTAAAGCAGTATATACAATTAGCTCATTCTTTGGTTGCCTTGTAATGATGTACCATATTTAATTTGACAAAGTATCCTATTAATGGAGATTCCGTTTGTTTCTCAACTTTCACTCATATCATGCAATGTATATTTGCTCCCTAACAATGGTGTATCAAACTTTTTGATCTTTGCCAGATTAATGGGTAACATTCAGACTTCTATAGTTTTTATTTCCATTTTTAATATGAGTAATACAAGATGCCTAAGAGCTATCCGAATTTCATTTTTATTTTTTAATACATTATCTTTTTATGCTATCCCCATTTTATATGGATTATTGATATTATTAACTGTTATGATGATTAGTGATTAATGAAAAACATTAGATATTTCTTATAACTTAAATAGCAATATTGTTTTCCATTTTCACATATATCTTTGGCTTTTGTTTATATTTGCTTTGTAGTGTACTTTTTAACTTTAAATAGTAAAATTAATGAATATAAATTATAAATTTTTTCACATATTTGTAATAATGTTACAAAGTGAAAAATTCCTTCCTCATTTCAAAATTATTTTTTAAATTTATACAGTTTGGGGGGAAAATTTATAATTTGAATTTTCATATTTAAATATTTAAACTGTTTGAAATTTTCTTAATGTGTAATAAGATAGAGATCTAATACCCCCCTCCCTGGTTATCACAATGTATTTATTATATAATCCGTTTTTTTCTGCATTGGTGTGAAATTCTACTGTTATCATAATGCCTGTGTGTACACACATACATAGACTTATCTATGAATTTTCTATTCTGTTCCACTAATGTGTTAACCGCAAATGCCTTTATATCCTACTCTCCTTCCTAAACATTTACTTTACCTTCCTAATGGAACAGATATCCAGTACTCCCCATGAATGCACTTCATCCCCATGAACCCTCTCCAGCAATGACAGCTTTTGCTGTCATTTTTTGTTAGTCACTTCTAACTCTGTGGGGCAGGTATTCTCCTTGCTCCTCATCACTACTTAACACCATCATGATGACTGGTTTCACTTTAATTCGTGACCTCTACCCTCACATAAGCTATTAGTGCTGCCTGGGTTTCATACCTGCTTTTTTCATCTCAAACCTCCAATAATTCCTATACTATCTTCACTGTCACCCCCTGACCTTGCTTTGTATTCCACTAAAAATAGAGGCAATTGAAAAAGAATTTCTCTTTTCAATTTTCTAAAGTGTGCAACTTCACACTGTTTTATCTATTCATTTGACTGTATCTGTGCTCATGCCCTTCTTCTCTTCTGCCACCATGAAAGCATTGTCTGTGTTCCCTTTCCAAGGCCAGGCCCTATAGTGATGCTCCTAACATAGTGACTTTTGCATTCCCAAGGACATTGTCCCAGACATTGTCCCTACTATCTCCTACCTTATCAATGTTTTTCTTCTATTAGATTATTTCCATCAGCATAAACATGCTATTAATTCTCCCAACTACAAAAATGTCTCTCTCGATCTCACATCTACCTCCAGTTCAAACCACATATGTCTCCTTCCATTGACCAAAAACTTGCTGCTTGTATTTTTTATTTTCCTAATAGAATAGAGAGAAGACCATCAAATAAAGAGTTTACTATCTTAACTCTTGGAATATAATTTTCTCAACATCATCTATAGTTCCCAAGTATTGAAAAGAAACCTACATTCTCCAGTGTCATATAACCTAATTCAGATAATTGCTCCTACTCAACATCATCTATAGTTCCCAAGTGTTGAAAAGAAACCTACATTCTCCAGTGTCATATAACCTAATTCAGATAATCGCTCCTACTGTATGAGCTATTTTTCTCTCTTGGTCTCTTTGTGACTTCTGACATTGAGTTAGGTCAAACTTCACAAGATTAGGGCACAGTCCTCTATAAGTCTGCCTTACTTCAGATACAAGCCACAAGTCTTGGGTTCACAGGATGGGCTTACTTCTGATCTGATATCTACAAATCCCCACTACCCCTTTCTTCTTCAATAATTTGCTAGAATGCCTGACATAATGCAAGAAAGTGTTATACTTAAATTTATAGTTTGAATAGAAAAAGGTTACAAATCTATAACCAGTAAAAGGTGCATGCTCATAGGGTGAGGTGTGGAAAGGTCTTAGACATAAGGCTTCCTTGTCCTCAGGAGTCACTACTCTCCTTGTAACATTAATATGTGACAACATGAAGAGCATTGCAATTAGGGAAGTTCACATGAGCTTCAGTTTCATTACATAAGCACGATTTACTGAATCACTGGCCACTTAGTTGAAGTCTTCCTGCCAGAATACAGTTGATTATGAAATGACTTAAAACTCTCAAACCTCTAAAGCACATGGATGGTGTTTGGGGCATACCCCATCCATCCCCATTCTGAATCATTTCATTAGTGTAAGTTACCTGTGGACCCACCATGAATAACAAAATCACTCCTATCACATACAACCTATGGAAGATTTATTATTTTCCTCCAAGACACTGGAAATGAAGGCCAATGAAATTATTCCACTGCCTCTCACATTTTCTTTGTCCCCTTTGCTGATTCTTTCTAAACTCCCCAGGATCTAATAATGGACTGTGGCAGGATATAGTTCTTGTTATTTTACAATTATTCCCTGTGCTCTCTCATCTAGTTCTATGTTTTTAAATATCATTTACATGCCAATACATTGCTAAATTTATATCTGATCCCCAGGCTATCCTCTCACATCTGGAATCATATGTGAAGGTACTTAAGTGACCTCTGTGTTTAGTTTTTTCTTCTTTTTCTCATTCCCTGAGATGTGATCTTAAGCTTGCAAATTTGTGATTTTTCTGTCTTTTTGATATAGGGATTTAAGGCTATAAATTTGCCCCATGAGACTGCTTTTGCTGAATCTCATGGATTTGGAAAGCTTGTGTCCCTTTTATTATTCCAGTTACAGGAATCTTTTTATTTTCATCTTAATTTCATCATTGACCAAATGATTATTCAGCAACAAGTTGTTTAATTTCCATGACTTTGTGTAGATTTCAGTGTTCACCTTAGAATTATTTTTAGTTTTATTCCACTGTGGTCTGAGAAAATGGTTTTATTCCATTGTGGTCTGAGACATAGTATGATTTTAATTTTCCAAATTTGCTAAGACTTATTTTCTGGTCTAAGGTATGATCAGTTTTGGAAAATGACCTGTGTACTAATGAAAAAAATGTGTGTTCAGTAGATTTGGTGTAGAATGTTCTGTAAATGCCAGTTTTTTCAGAGTCCCTTTTAAGTCCAGTATTTCCTTATTTACTTCCTACTTGATGATCTTTCCAGTTCTGTAAGTGGAGTGTTGAATTATCAGGTAATTATGACGCTACTGTTTATTTCTTTGCTCATATCTAGAAGAATTATCTTTTTAAAACTTCACGCTTCTGTGGTAGCTACAAATGTACTTAAGATTGTTATGTCTTCTTGCAGAATTGCTCCCTTTACCATTTTATCTTTCTTTTTATAACCATTGTTGATTTATTTTAAATGAGAATGACTACACCTGCTTACTTTTGCTTTCCATTTGTGTGCAATATTTTTTCCCTCCCTTAACCTTGAGAGTTAATGATTCATGTTGGTGTACTGGTCTCCAGGCCACTGTTAGAAACTCTGACAGAAGGCTCCCAAGTTGCTGTCCACAGAGGCATGTGGCTTGATCTTTGCTGGAACCTGGGTGGAACACAGGATCTTGGTGGGTGCCTGGGTACATCACAGGACCTTGGCCAGTGCCTAGATTGGTCTTGGGACCTGAGACAATGCTTGGAGATCTTCTGACATGGTAGTTTTGTTACTGTTGGAGGCTTGGGCAGAGGACTGAGTAAGTTCTTCTCAGGCATGAATTATAGCCTATTTATGCTGAATCATGGACTTCCGCATGGTATATAGGGCTATGGGGCTCATTCCTCTGGTAAGTACACAGGACTGTGAAGCTGGTTGGTCCACAGGTCTGTGGGGGTATGTTCCTCTGATCAGTCCCTGGAACTGTGAGGGTGTCAACTTTGGAGCAGCAGCACATTGGCCAGTGGGCTGTTCCACTGATCCAGGTGCAGGGCCATGGGATCTCTGCAGCAGGATCGCTGGGATTCTTTCTAACTTTTTTTTTTTTGGAGACAGAGTCTCATTCCACCACCTTGCATAAAGTGCCATGATGTCATCATAGGTCACAGCAACCTCAAACTCCTAGGCTCAAGTTGTCCTCTTGCCTCAGCCTCCAGTCTATAGCTAGGACTATAGACTCCCATCAGGACACCTGGCTAGTTTTTCTACATTTTTAATAGAAATGAGGTTTTTCACTTGCTCAGGCTGATCTCAAAATCCTGAGCTCAAGAAATCCACCAGCCTCAGCCTCCCAGATTACAAATGTAAGCCATAGCACCCAGCTTGGGGCTCTCTTTCTGTACATGTCCTGCCAAACTGCCAAAGCTCCTACTCTGGGACCCCTCAAGTTCTGCTCAAGTTCCCTGGTAGGACTGTGCCTGGCTCCTAACTGTGGCGATGTGAGTGAGTCTACTCTCCCTGCTCCCTCCTGGGCCTGACAAGGAATGATGTTGGGACCTGCACTGAAGCCAATCCCTGTGGAGACCAGGGCTCTGGATCTGAGAGCTCAGAATGATGTCAGTTGTAGCAACCCAGAAACCTCTGTTTCCTGTAGAACCTTCTCTTCTATGCAACTTTACTGTACAGTCTCCAAGCAGCTCCTCAATCAGCACAGAGGTCCATGGGGTAGTGAGGAGACCCATTGCACAAGTTGCAGTGTCCATTTCAGGAGCATGGGGCCCTGGGGGCTCTCTCCTTTATCCCTTCTTCACATGTAGCCATCTTCCCTAGGTATCTTCTGATCTTAGCAAAGGGATCTTCCCATCCCTGTCTCCTTCACTTGAGTATCTCCCATCAGTTTTTTGATGATCTGCAAGGTTCTCTCCAACAGGGTCCATTTGTAGGTAACTAGAGTTTGCCTTTCAAATGGTTGATAAAACAAGTAGAATTTCCTCTTCTTAATGTTGGTCAATGAGGAAGTTTTAGTTGAAAAAAATATGGGGACCTTGGAAGGTGATGGCAATATTATTTAACAGTATTTAAGAATATCTAGCCACCAAAGAAGGTACAATATTGTTGTCAGATAGCAAGAAATGAGAATATATAGAGGTACATATATGAACAAACTACATACACAGGATGGACATAGAGTTAGCATGCAATTTAAATTTATGTCCATCCAGTATATATACACACATATACATACATGCATGTACGCATGTATGGAAGATAACTAAAAGTCTTAAAAATTTCATTTCAACAAATAATCATGTATTATTCTTTGGAGGATAGAAAAGATGCCCAAAACTTATATTCCCATATAAGAAAAAGAGGAGTTAAATTTTCAAAGGACATACATCAAAGAGAAAGGAGATTTAATAATCAATAATAGGCATAAGACTTAGAAATCTATATTCAAATAAATGAGAATAGGGAAAATTTAGCTTTATTACTCAAGGCAGATAAAAGAAGTGTTTAGGGATGAGGGATGGAAATCGGAAAAACTCATTTACAATTTTCCCTTTTAAATATTTTAATCAAAGAAAAATGATTTTTGATCTTAAGTAAATGGATCAAATTGATAAAGAAAGTAGAAACAAAGAAATCCTTGAAAAAAAATTCTATTCTAAAATCACATATTCACCAAAATATTTATCATTTACTATGCTCAAAACATTTTTTTAGGCCATGGAAAGAATAAAAACAATAAAAATAAATTAGAATAGATTTTGCTAATACAAAACTTATCATCTTTGAAAGTTAGGTGCAGTGTCCAAATAATTGTTACACAATATAGTGATTAGTTCCAGAATAGAAAACTAAGAATCATGGCAACTCAGAAGATTATCTTCTGTTTGAACATTAATAAAAGTTTAATAAGCAGAGCAGATAGCATGGTGAATAACTAATATGGTCAACATGAGCATCAGAAATCTAAATGACATCTATAAATTATATTGCCATTCTGAGACTACATGATTATATAAATATTTTGCATCAGGTTAAAATTATATAGTTACTTAAAGACAAGTCAGAGGAGAAGGCTTAATGCAATATAACCTCAGGATTTTTGGCCATTAAAAACTCTACATAGTACTAACCATAGGATGAAGTAACTGCCAAAAATGAATAGAAGGAAGGGAGGGAGAAGACAAAGGAGGAACAAAAGAAGAGGAGAAGGAAAGAAAGAAGGAAGCAAGGAAAGAAGGAAAGGAAAGGAAGAAAGGAGGGAAAGAGGGAGGAAGGAAAAAAGAAAGACAGAAGAAAGGAGGGAGGGAGGAAGGAAAGGAAAATATCATGCAATTTTCAGGCTCTACAATTAAAACCTACAGTGGGCAGAATAAACGAGTTCATCCTACATATGAAGTCGTGTAGTCCATTGCATTTTAAAGAAGTATTCACACCTGAATATATTTAGAAATGGACGGCTGGGGTGGAATAATATCTAGAAACTATGACATCTTAGAAATAAAGAATATAGTTTCATTTTGACCTATAAAAAATGAATATGTGGGAATGATTTTGTAGCTATATTCAAATATCAAAAAAGATGGTATATGGAACACTGATTCTTTTTTTATAGTTCAAATAGAAAAAGTAAAGACCAAGTTCCAGGGATGAAGAATTTGACTTCATATAGAAATTTCCAGAAATAGATTGGTTATTCTGAGGGATAATGAATACAACTACACTAAAAATAACCAAATAAAATATAAGTGCCTTGTTTCTTCTCTACTTTTACCATATCCTATTACTTGAAAATTCTGCTTCCTAATAAAATGGACCCTCATTCTCTTCCTGAAAAATTATTTTAGCTCTCATCGTTTTCTCCTGAATTACTAGTTGTGTTCCTGTTTCTTGTTTGATCATCACTCCCTGCTTCTGTCCAACTCTTATACTGCAAATAAAGCCAAATTCTATATGGTCAGGAGATGGACCATATATATAGTACAATGGTGGTACCATAATCTAATGGAGATGAAATATCTCCATCTTTATCTAGTGATGTTGTAGGTACCATAATGCATCATAGGGAAATTACTTTTTAAAAAATAAATTTAGTATATATGGAAACAGAAAAGACCCTGAATAGCTATTGCAACCTTGCATAATAAGAAAAAAATTGAAAGAAATCACTTTGCCACATTTCAAGCTATACTATGAGGCTATGGTAACCAAAACAACATGGTACTAGCACAAAAACAGAGACATATACCTATGGACCATAACAGAGGACCCAGAGATGAAACCATCCTCATATTCCCACCTGATTTTCGACAAAGCAAGTAAATGCACTGGAGAAAGAATCCCTATTTAACAAATGGTAATGGGTATAGCCACATGTAAAAGACTGAAACAGAATCTGTACCTCTCATCACTTACAAAAACTTAATTTACCATAAATAAAAGACTTAAATCTAAGGTATGAAACTGTCAGAATTCTATAAGAAAATACTGGAAAAAAACTCGTAAACATATCAACCTTGGGAAAGAATTTACAAGGAGGATTTCAAAAGCCATCACAGCAACAACAACAAAAACAAATGGGACCTGGTCAAATTAACAAGTTTCTGCACAACTAAGGACATGATCATGGTGTAAATAGACAATTCTGAGAATGGTAGAAAATATTTGCATGCTAGACAACTGATAAAGAGCTAATAATCAGAATCTACAAAGAACTCAAGCAAATTAGCAGGGGGGAAAAAACAAGCAAGCCCATTAAAAAATAGGAAAAAGCACTTTGGGAGACCAAGGTGGGTGTATTGCTTGAGCTCAGAAGTTCGAGACCAGCCTGAGCAAGAGTGAGACCCCATCCCTAAAAATAGCCAGGCATTGTGGTTGGGCGCCTGTAGTCCCAACCACTCAGGAGGCTGAGGCAAGAGGATCACTTGAGCCCAAGTTTGAGGTTCCTGTGAGGTATGACACTATGGCACTCTACCAAGGACAACAAAGTGACATTCTGTCTCAAGAAATAAGTAAATAAATAAAATAGGCAAAATACATGAACAGAAAGTTTTCAAAGGAAGATAATATAGTAGCCAACAAACACATGAAAAGTGCTCAACATCTCTAATCCTCAGTGAGATACAAGTCAAAACAGGGAGGTATCACCTAACCCTGGTGAGAATGGCTCTTGTCAAAAAGTGCCCAACAACAGATCCTGGTGTGGATGCAGAGAGACAGGAACACTTTACACACTGTTGATGAGACTGCAAACTTGTATACATATATCACATTTGGAGTCCTACTCAGCCAGAAATATATGGAGATCTGGTATCTTACCAGTAACAACCTGGATGGAATTGAAGACTATTCTTCTAAGTGAAGTACCAAAAGAGTGGAAAAACACCACATGTACTCAATACTAAACTGGAACTAGATCAATACTTATGTGCACATATGGAAGTAAAACTCAATGGGAATCAAGTAGGTGGGAGAGGGGAGGAGAGTTAGTTCACCACTAGCAAGTATGATGCAAACGTCCTGTGTGAAGGGCACACTTATCACTTTCACCTGAAATGTACAAAGCATACTGGATTACCAAAACACATGTACCCCATAATATTCTGAAATTAAAATAAATAAAGAAATAAATTTAGTGAGTACTAAAATGTACAACGTTTATAAAGTCTACAGTAGTGGAAGATAATGTCCTAGACCTTCCCAATCATGCACTATTCACTCACTCACTGACTTACCCAGAGCAGCTTCCAGTCCTGCAAACTCCATTCATGGTAAGTGCCCTGCACAAGACAGCACTCTTTATCTTCTATAATGTACATAGACTGTACTTTTTTTATGTTTATTCAGGCATCCTCAAACTACAGCCTGCGGGCCACCTGCGGCCCACCTAGGATATCTATCTGGCCTGCCAGTTGTTTTTGCTGCTGCTGCCTATCCTGCTTAGCAGCCGACTCATCCTGGGGCTCACAGTTCGGCCCTCCAATGGTCTGAGGGACAGTGAACTGGCCCCATGTTTAAAAAGTTTGAGGACCTCTGGTAGATGCACTAATACTTACCATATTTTACATTGCCTTAGTAGCAAGCACAATAGCATGATGTACAGGTTTGTAGCTAAGGAGAACCAGACTATACCCTATAGCCTAAATGTGTAGTAGGTTATCCCATCTAGGTGTTGGTTAAGTATACACTATGATGTTCACACAGTGATAAAATCATGTGATGATGCATTTCTCAGAATATATCCCCATTAAGCAACACATGACTGCATTTTAACTGACACAAATATTTTTCTTCTTATAACACTTTAATGGTTGTTAGGAAATTATCTAAATTCATAACCTCTACTTCATGATGTACCTATATCCATAGACTCTTCTATCATAATTCCACTAAAGCATCTATGATGCATCATCCTTTGTCCAGCCACCACCCACACAGAAACACTTAGTGGTTTTCAAACCTGTTGTTCTGTGCTCTGCATTTGCCTTTGTGCATCTTATTTCCTGTGCTTACAATGACTTCTATTTATTTCGTACCTTTTTTTTTTTAGCATACATAGCATTTTCCCAGGGAAGCTTTTGTTGACATCAGGCTAATTTTGATTAATAAAATAAATATCGACTTAACTTCTGCTATGAGACAGAGAAGAAATTCCACTCCCCATTGTGCCACTACCTTTATTTTACTATTTATATTTTAATATTTGTATTATAAAATTAGTATATAGTTTACCATTATATATAGACTAGGTACAATGCTTTATACCCATAATCCTAGCATTTTGGGAGGCTGAGGCAGGAGGAATGCTACAGTCTAGGAATTTGAGGCTATAGTGAGCTATGATGATGCACCACACTCTAACCTCAGTGACAGAGCAAGAGTTTGTGTCAATAAATAAATAAATATATATATATATAAAATATTTAACAATGAAAAAACAAGTCATCCACTACCTGCCTTAGTAGGTTACAAAATTCAGTTAGAAGAAATATACCTCCTGGTTTACTCAATGTCTAGTTCATTGCTTACTTACAGAATGAAGGAATGTATGAATAAATAAGTAAACAAGTAAGTGAATAATGTATTGATTTCCAGAATTTATGCAATGGATACAGCCACGTTCAAAGCTTCCTTCCAACACCAAGCATCCATGTCACCCTTCTATTTATAAATACATTCTAGTCAAGTAGTCATTTCTGGGACAAGTTCAGTATTATGGACAATGCTACTGAGTAACTGTATTCAAGAAAGGAAAATATAATATTTAGCATAATAGAATTTTCATGAAAATTAAAAATTAATATCATGAACCAAACAGCTCTTTGTCCTTGCCAGAGATTATTAAACCCAGCTCTACCACAAACAGTATATGTCCTATATAAGAAATTCCCTGTAGTGGGTTAAATGGTGTCTCCCCAAAATTCATATCCACCAAGAACCTCACAATATGACCTTATCTGGAAAGGTGGTCTTCACAGATGTGCTCAGTTAAGAAGAGGTCACACTGGAGTAGAGCAGGCCCTCTAAGGACAGTGACTGGTCACAGTCACACTGGAGTAGAGTAGGCCCTAAGGACAGTGACTGGTGACCTTGTATGAACAGGAGAAGACATGCAGAGACACATCCTGGGAAGACTCCATGTGAAGAAAGAGGCAGAAACTGCAGTGATTTAACTACAATCTAAGGAATGCTGAGAACCTACTTTCTCTCGGAGCCTCCAGAATGAGCCAGCCATGCCAACATGTTGGCTTTGGACCTCTGGCCTCCTCAAATACGAAAGAATAAATCTCTGTTTTATATGAAGCCACTCAGTTGGTGGTAATTTTTTGCAGCTATAGGCAACTAAAATATTCTACCTTTCATATTGAAAAACAGAAGTGTCATGGTAAAGTAAAAGGGCATAACTCCTTAAGTGGTTGCAAGTGATTTTCATTCCATGACTGATAAATAACAATGGAAATATATGTAGCAACAGGCAGTCACAGAGAAGTCAAGGCCCATCTACTTTGTATGGCGGAGTTCAACTTTAGTCTGAGATTTCCCTTTACCATGGATAATCAGTTCCAGCACCCCTACTCACACACCCTATTCCCCAGGGGCCTTTGTGTTGCCCTTTAACTCCAGTTGGACCCACTCCATGTGCACACTCTATCTGCCTGCATGCTATCTGCCCAGGGCCAGTAAGCAGAAGAGGGAGGACTCTCCAAAGGGTACAGTAATATGTTATTTGAGGAGAGACACTTAATAAAGAGGTGGATAGTATAGGGAAACCACAGCCAGGGTATTTTTACCATTCTAGACCTAACGGGACAAATGGGACAGAGTGATTACAAGCACTTGGGAGGAGATAATCAGGGAGATACCCATGAGACTGGATGCGTGGATCTGTCAGTTCATGGATGCAGAACTGTATGGAGGTAGGACCTATACATACATACATTGATGTCACCCTCCTTTTTCACTGGCCCACAGCAAAGTGATGTCAGCTTCTGGAGGCACAGAGCAATGTAGAGAATAGCTAGAAGTAGTCAACATAGAAGGATAAAGAAAGACACTCAGTGAAGTGGAATCAAGTGGCAGACCCTCTATATAGGATGTGAAATTTTCATGCAGTATTGAAGTTTGCATTTCAGAAGACTGGAAAAATACTTAACCAGGCTCAGTGCCTGTAGCACAGTGGTTATGGCATCAGCCATATACACCGAAGGTGGCGGGTTAGAACCCAGCCTAGGCCAGCTAACCAATAATGACATCTGCAACAAAAAAATAGCCAGGCATTGTGGTGGGCACCTGTAGTCCCAGCTGCTTGAGAGGTTTGAGGCAAAGAGAATCACTTGAGCCCAAGAGTTTGAGGTTGCTGTGAGCTGTGTTATCACAGCACTCTACTGAGGGTGACCTAGTGAGACCCTGTGTCAAAAACAAAAAACAACAAACAAAAAACAAATAAAAAAACTTCACTTAACCCACACAGCCATGGATTACTTTGCTGGTGACATTCACAATTCTAGAGATTCTAATTTGGACTAAGACTTGCTCTTGCTTTCCTAGGGTTAGGGTGGAGTATGCAAGGATGACCTAGCTGGGAAGGAAATTTTCTTTGTGGGAAGGAAGAAGTACAGGTGACAGTGCTAAGCAAGACAGTATTTTGCTTTCAGCTGTACTTACTCCCAACCCTGCAACTCTTGCATTTGACCTATGAAGTCTTGCACATCAGAGAGAGCAGTCCTGTCTGCTCCCACCCAAATAGAATGGACGCAAAGACTGCAGAATTGGAACGGGCAGTGAAAACAGAAAACAAAGCAATGGAGTTGTTACAGAAAAAAAATTGATTCAAGGATTAGACAGAAATATTTGGAAGAAAAATAAATTAATAATTTCTTATTCTGAGAACGTCTACTAACTGAAATGGATTTCAGAGATAGAAGGATGTTATAAACTTCTTAGAATTTGAAGAAAGCTTTAATGTCACTTCAACCCATCTATGTGACAACAAGAATGAAGAAAGCTTTTTCTTGCCTCCCACACAAATAAAGTTTCTCTTATCTCTAAAATCAGAATCAAATAGAAGGTAAGCGTGGGAAAAGGTCCTGGAGGTAGGACGTGAAACTCAGCTTGCACACTCCAGAGCTAATTCTGAAAGCAGGCCCTCTCTGTGAGGGGGCTATGAAATGGGCACAAATACAATCTTCCAAGCCTGTCCCCTCATTACCTTCCCAGACGCTTGACCTAACTCGTTCTGTTCTTTCTTCCAGAGGCTTTTCAGAGATACTACATAAATCTCAGAGGTTCATCAATGTAACCCCTGTGGTATCACTGAAGTTTAGGTATCAGAAGGGAGCCTAGAGCTCAAGTTATTTCTGCGTGTTGTCAAGAAGTCTCGATTTCCTTTTCCTCCCTATTTTCATTTGGTGTTAAATCACTTTAAGTTTTTGTTTCTGTCTTTCTTAGAATCATACAATGATTCTTTTCAAATAACTCAGCTTCAAGGTGTAGTGAAAGTAAAGAAGTCTTTAGTGACACTCAATAATTAGTTGAAAAGTTGCAGTGTGAGCCAACTTTTATGCATTTCTTTTTTTCATAAACTCTGAGGGGGGATCCAAGCAACTTTTTTGGTCACCTGGACATTATTATGCACGTTTTCTACTGCCTTTTTCCTTTTATACTGCAGTTTTCAAAGAGTTAAAGACTAATACAGACAATAAAACACAAGTTTTATTGCTCATTGCTAAATATGATATTTGGAAAGCATATCACTTCTACTTATTACTGACATTAACTCAGTGCCCCCCACAAAAATGATCAAGAAACAGTCAAAGTATTTGATGTGACATATTTGTGAACAGAAGAAGATAAATAAATTTATTCCTTCTTCAAGTTTTAGGGAAGTGATTCAAAACAGTTGACTCAAATAATATTTCCCTCTCCTAACCACAGCAACAACAAAAGCCCCCTTGTAGTAAAAGCAAATATCAACATTTGTGTGTAAAAAAAACTATAAACCAAACATTCTAGAGTTAGTTATTGTGGGGAATTATGCAAAATTAAGAACACATAAAGGCGTAGTAGCGTCTATTAATTGCCTGAAGCCTATGAGGTCTTGCAGATTAGAGTGAGCAATCCTATGGTTGCTACACACACTTGATAGGTTCCTCGGTCTGGCTCTTTTACAACTACCTTCTTTTGCAAAATGCTTTGTTCCGACTTAAAGGACTGAAGCAAGAATAACTCCTTTTTTCTCCCCAGCTGGGTTTTGGCTAGTAGATTTTAAGTTACTTGCACGCTAGGGAGCAAAGCACTAAGGAAAGCATATGAAAAGTAATGTACCTAAAGAAAAGGTAAATGATAATAACTGGTGCACAACTTTTTATGACTTGGGCCTTTAAAGTGAAAAGCACTTTCTATAACAATAAATGTTCTGTGTTATATAATGTTGCAATAACACACTAAATAACTGAACAATAGTTGTAATTTTTCTTCACTGCAACAGAACGTGTTCAGAATCAGAAAATAAAATACACTTTTCCCTTTACTGTTTCAAGGATGTGTATATGATGCTTTGACAGACCTTTTAAAAAATTATTGTCCACCCTGCAAATTGAATAGTTGAAGCTCTATTGACTCCTACGTCATTGTTCAACTTGGTTTGTCTTGCCATTTGTTTTAGATAAGAATGGCCATTGGTCAGAGAAGCATAGCCTCCAAAGGCTATTTGATTCATTTTGGAAAATTGATTATGTTCTGTGTATTGAAAGATATTCACATAAGAGACTGTAGCTTAGAATTTTGTATTATCAAAATCTTTGCTCAGTTTGTCATGTGGAAGACCAGCTGCATCACATCCTTTCCTCCGATACTGTAAACAATGGAAGGTTCCAGGAAAAACACTATTTTATCAAAACAGAAATAAATCCAAATAAACCTAAACCTCTTAGGTCATTCAAAAAGACTTCAGAAGTTCCTTTAATGTAACTGTCACTAATGAAACAATCAGTGTGATCCCTCTACATGACATCCAGCTTATTTCACATGAAACAATCATTTTCTTCACTGCAGTGTGAATAGCAAAGGAAAATTTTGCTGTATAAACATATTCATATTTCCCAAACGCAGTGACATGAAAGGACATTGGCCGCTCCATTGTCTTCATCAGGGTTCTTCAAACACCACAAATAAATACATAGTTGAGTAAAACATCATCATCTTATGAAAAACACTTCAAGGTATGTCATCTGACTCTTACAAATTAATCAGTGCTTATACCTTTCTGTATGGAAACCCTGAAGCTACTGAGTCTTAATGTAGTCTGAGGTCATGGTTACTAAATATGGCTGAGCTAAGGTTACAAGACAACTGTCTGTCCTGAGGTCAGGGGAAAGTAGCTGTAATATGATGCTTTGTTCGTTATCTTCAGAGAAATGTAACTATTGTTTCTAAACAAACTTATTTTAAAAAATAGATGTCATTCTATAATATTATTGGAAACTTACATACTCCATACTTTTAATGATCTTCTTATCAAAACAGGACATCTATTCCAATGAAGCTTAGCAAATAAATCACTCCTGTAGCCAGTTTGTCAAAATTTTAGAAAAGAATTGTTTAAAAGACTGCGATATTGTGGTCGAAGATATTCTGATCAAATGCCTTGTGTCATTTCATTTTACTTCCTATGGACATCCTATAGACATAAAAAGAGCATGATTCTTGTATACTTTACTTTTTTTTGGTATACTTTTTATTGACGTTAAATGAAGGACTCTCACTGAAGAGACAGTAAAGCAGGGCCGGCATTCATGTATAGCTCTCTCATTCCCAAGCCCAGTGCAGCCTTTAAGAAAGCCATTGCTTTCTTTCCATCTGAGCCTAGACAGAGCTTCCAATCTCCCTCATTATGGTACTCCAATCAGCTACTAAGGGTTGGCATTCAAAATGAAACATTTTTGCCATCTCTTTCTGGTAGGTAAACCTTTCTCTCAGTCTTATGTTTGAGAAGATTTAATCCTTATTAGTCTTTTGCTTCTTAAAATGGCTTTAAATCAAATTCTAGTTTTTAAAAAGGTGTTTCTTCTTTGAACAATTCTAAAATCATCATACAGTAAACTATGACATAACAGTAAATGTGCTATGAAGGCGGCTTAATAGTGTTAGAGGAAAAGAGAGCATTGCAAAAAAAATGAAATATAAAATTTATAATTTTTTATAAATACATTGTATTCTTAATCATTAGCTTTTAAAGGGTACATTATGATCTTTAATATTTATATTAACTTCTTCACAATATAAATATAAGCTGCAGTTTGAATTTGAAATATATTTCCATCACTTTTATATGTCATTGCTTAAGTTTGTGGAATATGAATTTTTCATTAATATCATGTTAGGTATATTCTAAAGACCTGATGATAGCTCAAAAGGACTCATTGAATAAAAAATTGACATGAAATTCTTAAATATCAAGACAATTTTTTTTCAGATTAATATGAGGACACATACATTAAGGTAAATTCTGAGTTCTGGTTGAGTACTTCACCTAGGAAGGGTGCCATATACCCCTATATTGTACCCAAGAGTTGGGAACTTATGGAACCCTTTCCTCCCTTCTTGAATTTAATTGTGTTTTTCTCTCATTTGGATCTATAGTTGTTACTCTACTCATTATTAATCTTTCAAAAATATATTTTCTAAGTACATCAGTTCATGTGCCTACCGAGTCATTGATACGCATATATCAAAGACTTAAGCAATATGCTGCTAAAGAATTTGGAGGGTTCAACTGACCTCTGAAATTCCATGACTTAGATCCTTCAAGTCAACATTGATTAGAATGTGATAGGATATTTGAGATTTTTATAACCTGGTATAATTGTTCAAAGCTGTTAGAAATCTATAATCTATACATAAAGTGGACATCATTCTTTAATTTAGAATTCTCATTCTTATATTTCCATCATGCCTAATGTTTAGAGGCCATATACTTTAAATAAAATAGCTCTAGTAATTTTCGTTATTCTGAGAGTATGATAAAGAAGCAGCTAGTTTGTTGTTTACTGAAGAAATAAGAAGCAACACATGTATAAGAAATTCTTAAGCACTGAAAGTTTTGAATAATAACTGTTCAATTTGAGAAATAGGGAAATAATAAGGCTTAAGACTTGTTCCTCTTCTAGAATTGAAAAGAAAACCAACCATTTGGATCAGGCTAGAAGTTATAAATTACGAATGAATTGAATCCTATGTTAGTAGTAATACATACATTAGGCAATCCTTAAAATCTTTTTTTTTAATTGAATCGTAACTATGTACATTAATGCACGTCTGGGGTACAGTGTGGGGTTTTCATACACAATCCAAAACACTTCCATTAAACTGGTTAACATAGCCTTCATTTACAAATGTTATGCACCTGTGGTAAGTCTATTTACATTCAAAGTTGATTTACATCAACTAAAATGAAAAATGCAATTTATATACAATATGGTTACCTTTGAAAATAATGATTCTCGTAGTAAGTAATGATAAAGATTTGCTTTATCATCCTAGAGCTTATGTATTATTGTCAAAAAAAGAGAGACATCATAAAGAGGAGTAACATTTTGAATAAACACTTCATAAAAGACACATAAGTATCTCACAGACACACAAAAATGTTCTCAACATGCAAATGTTATCTTTAACATTTATACTATAAAGGATCACTTTATATGCTCTACTGTAGTTAGAGTTAAAAAAAAAAACTGACAGCATCAAATGTTGCTGAAGTCATGGAGTAACTGGAACTCTTATATGTTGTAACTACTGTGTTTCCCCGAAAATAAGACCTACCCCAAAAATAAGCCCTAGCAGGATTTCTATGCATTTGTTAAATATAAGCTCTACCCTGATAATAAGCGTATCTGCATAGCCACACCATGCATTTCAGTGCTGAGCAGTAAGGAAGACTGGAATACCTTTTATCTGCCACAGCTCCTTTTTCCGAGCCGTTCACACTTGTGTGGGTGCATGTGTGGTAACCATGGTCACAGACATCCTATTGTGCACATGCAAATGACAAAGGGAAAGGAGTTCACACATCACTAATGTCAGCCCCACAGGCTCCCCCTGTCAGGTTCTAGAAGAAGATGACTTAACTGTATTTGAATAAATGTAGATTGCTGCATTATACTTAATAAAAATAAGACATCACCTAAAAATAACCCCCAGTGTGTCTTCTTGAGAATAAATAAATATAAGACAGTGTCTCATTTTCGGGGAAACATGGTATTTTGGAAAACTCTTGGATGGTTTTTTATAAGAGTACATATAGTCTTACCCTAAGACTCTGAAATTCCATGCTCACCTATCTACCCAAGAATAAGAAAAACAAATAGAAACAAAAGGCAGAGTTCTTATCCATGGGAATTAAAGCCAGCCAAGCAAGGCTCACTGGTCATTTCTTTCAGGATTTGCTTAGGCTGTCCTGTTCTGGCAGCTATGCTGATCAGACCTCTCTTAGGGTCTTCTCCCTTGGTTCTCTGTACTGAGTCTTCATTTCTTTTAGACACACATAAACACACATTTCTGATTTGATGCTTGCACTTTCTCTCATACTTGATATTTGTCCTCAAGTTCCCTAAAGATTGCAGGGAGTGTGAGCTATATTTTTATGTTATCTCCCAACCTCTCAGAGGCCATGGTGATGGGATCACCAAGCTTCCTGGACAAGAAAGCAAGACAAGAGAATGACAGGTGGAAGGAGTAATAACAAGCCATTTTTTCTTTCTTTCTTTTCTTTTCTTTTTCTTTTTTCATCTATTTTAATTCTAATTTAGCATCTTTTTCACTTTTCATTTTTGCTTGCCTCCATAGCATTTTTCTTCTTATTATTATTTTCTCTTCAATTTTCTTTCCTTATGTTTTCATTTGTACTATTTTTTAGGGAGACCATTTCCTCACTCAGTGACTATTTTCTTTATAGTGTTCCCTGTCTAGTTTCTCCACCTCTACTTTTTCAGATGACCACATTTTCAGAAAAGTTTTTTGTTCCCCGAGAAACAAACCCTGAAATAAGGTGTGAGAACAAAATATTTATTTGGAAGTCAATTCAGGGAAGCACCAGTAGGAGGTTAGCAGACAGAGAAAAAAAGTGAGCTTATTCAGCATAAAGGCAGTCCTGAGGGGGACTTCTGCAAGACACATTTCTCAAAGTAATCTCACCTAAAGAGTGAGGAACATGGTGTATTTATTTACAACACCTGCTTTTCATCATTTAAGGGCTTCTCCCAAGGGTGTTGACCATCTATCCTACTCCTAGCTCTTCCAAACTGACCTGGAACTAAATGGAACATGTTCCCATGCACAGAAAGATCACCCAAGTTGAGAGTCACAGAGGAGAGAAGGGACATGCATTTGACAGAATAATGAGTGACTGCCTCCCTTCTAGGAAAGGCACTACTGGCTTCTGCCTTTTAAATTCAACCTTTTATGGTTGAATGTTTACCACTTTTTAAATCAACAGGTAACATTTTCAAAAGTACTTCAGGGATAAGTAAGAATGAGACCAACACAGGAATAAAAAGAGCACAAGTTTTTAAGTGTTTTCCAACAGCTAAATTCCAAAGATATGTCAGTATGTGCTTCTACCAATGAATACCTGAAAATGGGTCCTTCTTTATACAGAGGAACAGAACTTGCATGGTCCATTTTGAACATTTTCATAATACATTTTTTTGAACATATAATCTAAAATTTAGTTGGGCTTAATATTACTCAATTTGCTTTATTATATATATTTTTTTTTTTCAACATTCAATATTTATTTTCATGTTCATATTTCAAAAACCCCAGGATAATGTTGAATGTTTAATAGGGTAAATGGTTCTAATAACCCTTTTACTAACACTACATTCTCCGTGACAGACTATCACAAATCAACTTTTTTTTCTTACTAAAATCATATATAAAATTCAACCTAATTAAGTCATTTAACATTGAAGCCTCAATGAGAGACTTGTAAAAGCTCCCATAAAAGAGCTTTGGCCATCTAAAACATCCCTCTTTGCTATTGGATGTTCATCTTAGGGATCTATCCTCTTCTCTGGAGCTCTAACCCCAAATGAAATTAAAGGTTCCCACACTGAATTAAAAGGTGTTAAGTTTTATCAAATCAAATAAGAACTGGATTGAATACCAGATCTGATATTTATCAGAGTTTCAGAGAAGACCTGGTCATTTTACATTTGGAGGACCACTACATTTAAGTGAAGGATGGCTCAGTTTAAAGAATGTCTGCAAGCAATGCTTTAATTGTTCTTTGAGTACTATGCTTTCCTAGAATTTGTAGAGTGGATTTGGTGATTAAAACTGAGGATTTGCCCCTTAGACTTTAATCTCTAAATGACATCCCTCACATGCTTTAGTAGTCTCAAAAGGCCTCTCAGATATCAAACACACGCAGTGCTGATTTAGCACTGTGTTGGTGATCAGTGAGGACCTTGGTGACACGAGGGAGAGTCATGGCAATGTCATGAGACATGGGGGTGCTAGCAATGAACAGAAATCAGCTTTGTAATGAATGTTTTAGAAAAATAGATTGTCAATACGTTTCAAAATGATCCAGTTTTCCCCCCAAAGCCTAATTTTCTGAATTTTACCTTTGACAATTTTTTGTTTCTTGTTTTGCTCCTTTGGTTTTCTGTTTTTTTAATTTCCTTCAGAAAAAAGGAATTACGTCTTCTTGCTTTTCAACTGTTTTAAATATGAAGTCTCCTAGGGCTTGATTCTTCCATTTTACTCTGCAATTTCTTTCTTTGTCTTCCTATACCTTGGTGATGATCTCTTTCCTCATTCGCTTCTCTGGCATCTTGCCATGAGAAAAGGGAGCATTCAGGAGATTATTATCGTACATTGTAAGATGCAGTAGCCCGAGGATCTCTGAGCTCCATAGCAAGCCAAATATTTATTCAGTCAGTCCTCATTGAACCCAAATACACTAAAGACTTTTCTAATCATTGCAATATTGTTGTAAACAAGAGTTACAGACCTGGGCTGATGGAGTTTGCCCAAGATGGAGTAAACAATGGAAAAACAATTTTTAGTGTAATGGATCGATGAATGTTTCAAAGGGAAAATGCAAGTGTTATACAGACTTATCATGAAGGATAATTAGAGCACAGATGAGGAAAGATAGCACCCCAATTATGTGAGAGGAATGGTGGACCATTATCTAGATTCAAATCAATCTATTATATATACACTATTTAAAACATAAACATTTTCTAATTGATTGTTCAGTTAAAATTGTCCTACACAAATTAGTCTCTTTGCTTTCTATAATTTATTTTTCATGATTCACTTTATTATTTCTGCTTTTAATCAATAGATATTTTTATAGTATTGGTTTTTTTTTATACCCCTTAAGATAAGTATATTAAAATATAAATGCTACAAATATATCAGTTTCTGATACTGTATTTTCCTGAATAAAACATATTATATAAAGTATTTCAATTAGTAATAGAATTAGTTTATATTCTTAATTTATTGAAATTTAACTGAAATAAAATATTAACTGATACAAATCAATATTTTAGTTCTTTGAAAATTAGAGTTTTAATTTCCTTGGAGCAACTACAGCACTGTATATAATTTTTTTCTTCCATTCTTGTCCGGAACTGTTTAAGAACTTGTTTATGTATTTATAACGCAACATAAACTCATTAAGCATTTGGTAATACTTGTTTAATAAATTCTCTGTGTGTTGACCATATAGAAAAGCACACAAAAGAATGCTCCCAGATTGTCATGTTAATAGTGATGAAGCAAGATGTAATGAATATTCACTATTTAATGATTCTTGTCATGTTGTTTGAATATTTTTCTAAGCTGTTTTCTAAACTATTTCAACTTATTGCTCTGGTTTTTTTTTTTACTTATTAAATTTTCACCCTGAAGCTAGCTATTGAAGGATGTAATTCTGAAAATTGAAGAAATAAATAGAAGTTGAGTAGCCAACATATTTGTTTGTTTCAGCTATCTTAGAAATAGAAAGTTGTGAGAGATTACAATGAGGAGATATTTAGAATTTCATGGATAATACCATACGATGTGCCACACTGGCATTAAATATAAAACATTCCCAAGGCTATTTAGTATCTCAAGTGCATGTTCTAGAGAGAAAACAGTATTAATCACTGCTATTTTTTAATTGATTTTTTATTTCAAATTAATATGAGGGTACAAATTTTTAGGTTACATTGTTCTCACTTCTATCATAAAGTTCTGTTTGTAAAAGAGCCTCTCACCCTGGGGGTGGGGGGCGTGTTATACACCCTCATGATGTGCACATTAGGTTAGATCCCACCTCATGCCTATCCTCCTTCTGCTAATCATACTCCCCCATTCCCCTCACATCCCCCTCTACTCCTGTACTAGAATATATTTGTGTTTTATGTTCTTATGAGCATGTAATTATTTATGTATTTATTTCATATTAGTATGGAATACATCAGGTATTTATTTTTCCATTCTTGAGATACTTCACTAAGAAGAATGTATTTCAACTCCATCCAGGTAAATATAAAAGATGTGAAGTCTCCATCTTTTTAAATGGCTGAATAGTATTCCATGGTATACATATACCACAGTTTATTGATCCACTCATGGGCTGATGGGCACTTAGGTTGCTTCCACAACTTAACAATTATGAATTGAGCTGCAGCTGCAGTAAACATTCTGATATAAAAGTCTTTGTAGTAAAATGATTTTTGTTCTTCTGGGTAGATACCTCATAATGGAATTGCAGGATCAAATGAAGGTCTACGTTTAGATCTTTGAGGATTCTCCATACTTCTCTCCAAGGGCTGGTATTAGTTTGCAGTCTTGCCATTGATGTAGAAGTGTTCCCTTTTTTCCACATCTACACCAGCATCTGATGTTTTGTGACTTTAAATCACTGCTGGTATTCAATTCCTTTTGATTTTAACTTATTCTAGCATAAGAACTGGTGAAATATGTTGGTATAGCATTTCAGTCATTTCCTATTATTTTCAATAAAGAATTTATTCTGTTTTCTTAAAGAAGGCCATTTTGAGATCTCAGTATCACCTATATTAATGAATATTTTGTATTAACAATTAAAAATAAATACAGTGGACAGGATTTGTCATTGATTTTTGGTCCATAAAATTTTGGAGACAACAGAATTTTCCTTATAATTCTATATGTTTCCTAATTCTCTAATAGTTAAAATTATATATTAAATACTGTGACTCCATTTGAAAATAATCCCTATATCAACATATTTCTTTCTTCAAGGAGAACCTGAGGAAATCTAGGTCCTACAGTACAAAAAATAGAGGAAATTAATCTATAAAGTTCAAGTAAATTGGTTCTTATTAGCTTAAAATGATTTTTTTGTTTGAGAGTTAAAATAAACAAAAATCGAATAGTGATTGCTATCATTCAGAAAGTTTGTTCTTTGTACTAAGTTACTAAAGATGACTATATGATGCAGTTTTAAGCACAGTTCCAGTTTCAGCTGATGTCCTTGTATAAGGTGTTTTGGGTTGTTTCTTTTTTTTGGTTAACATGAGATTAGGTGACATTATTGTATCTGTAAGGTAAAGTCCAAAGTCTGAATTGTAATTGAGTCCTTCACCCAAGAACTGTGCCATATGATCCTGTATTGTACTTATCATGCCAGATAAGTGGGAACTTACTGAACTCCCCTCCTCTGCCTTTTTGGATTTAATTGTATTTTTCTCTCATGTGGGCTGATAGTCATTGATCTACTATTTTCAGATTAGTACTGAGTACATGTGATGCTTTCTTTTCTATTCTTGATATGCTTAATTTAGGAGAATATTAGCCAATCCATCCAGGTAAATACAAAAGATACAAACAAAGCCTCCCATCTTTTCTATAGCTGAATAGTATTCCATGTTATATGTAGATCATAGTTAATTAATCCATTCATAGGTAGATGGGAATTTGGGTTGTTTCCACATCTTTGTGATTGTGGAATGAGCTGCTGTAAACATTCAAGGGCAAATGTCTTTATGATAAAATTTTTTTTTTCTGGGTAGATACTTAGTAATGGGATTATGGGATGAAATGGAAAAATTCTAGTTTTAGTTCTTTGCAAATTCTCCATACTTCTTTCCAAAAGGGCTATACTAGTTTTCAATTGATATAATTATTAGTACCCTCTTTTTTCCAACAAAGTTTCCTGGTTTGGGCAATATATTATATTATATTGTATTTATAATAAAGCATAGACATTAGCATGACTTGTTACTGTAGTAACTTTCCACAAACCAAAAAAAGAAATGACATATTTTTAATAAGTCTTATAAGAGATATAGATAATGCAGGAAACATCAGGATGCATTTTACGAATATAAAGACATTTAACTCTATTTATTATTCAGCCAGATAGAAATAAAGCTTATTAAAACCAATTTCTGTAATGATTTTACTTACATTTGACCCTACTGGAAAGTAAAATATGATTCTAATAGACAAATAAGAAGACAAGTAAGATATAATGATACAAATATTTAGGTATATTGAGGGGCCACATTAAAAAAATGAATCTTAAATTGTTTGTTCATTAACAATAATTAAATTAATGTTTTTACAAATTTATACTTAAGCAGTTTTTTTTATGTTAGAATAAATTTCTTTATTGAATTTTCATTTAGACTATCTTACAACTAAAAATTATTATTTACCCTTAGAGAATTATGGAAGTTTTTATTTGAATGGGCTTTTACAGAATGTCAGATAGAGTCTCAGAACTAAAGGGCTTTGGGAAAGTTATGTCAACCTAATGATGGAGGAGAAAGTCTGAGAAAGAGCTAAACTGATGATTACACAGCTCTAACAGGATTTTGAAAAATGTTTTGATGATCTCAGAGATTGTGTGATGGTTTTATCTGTGCCATAAGTTGTAAGTAACCCACTCCTTCACAAAGGATTGGTATTCCAAGGTCAATCATTCTGAGAACATTCAATAGAGAGACATGGAATAATGACTTGAAAAAGTTTTAGAACTAGTTAAAGAAAAATCCTCAATCTTTGGCCTAGTTTAGGTTTGTTTTTACCTTTTAAGATTACAAGATAAATGGCACTTCATTTTTGATGATCGCATTTCCTACAGTAAAAGTCAGTAGCTAGCCATGCCACATAGCAGCAGGGCAGATGCTAGGCAGAGCAGTGAACTGTAAAGCACTCTGAGAAACACTGTAGGTTGCTTTCCTAATAAGATACTCTGTATTTTACTGTATTTAGAACTTTTAATAGATATTCTTAAATTTTATCATGCCCTCAGGTGTCTGAAGCTGGGGTAAAAGACCAACTCCATTCTCCAAACAAAATACAAAAGAAGAATGTTCTAACTACTTGAAATAGCTGGAAAAATTTTAGAAATGCTACTCAGCAAAAGAATCTGAGGCAATTCATACTAATGATGCATGAAAAAGTTACCTGACATATCTTAAGAAATAATGCAGGGATATTCAACAAGAGTTCATTCTAAGAGTTAAGACAACGTGCTTTTATAATATGATTTGGTCATTAAAACTTGACATAGAAAATCTGCTTCCAGACAAGATGGAGTTATAGGACTTATGTTTAGCTTCCTATAAAAGCAGCTAAAAAAAAAAAAAAAAAACCTATCAAAAAATAATAAAAATTTTAGGCAGCACCTGTGGCTCAAAGGAGTAGGGTGCTGGCCCCATATGTTAGGGGTGGTAGGTTCAAACTCAGCCCTGGCCAAATAATAATAATAATAATTTTCAAGACATTGGACATCATGCCAAATGGTGATACAGAGAGTAGCAAAAAAATTAGGTGAGCCTTAAATCTTCCTCTGTTCACTGTCTAGAGAAACTGAATGCTGTGGACTGGGAACAGGGAATAAGAATCCAGGTGGAGCCCAGGGATATGCATGAAATGCAGAAACAGAGCTGAGAACCTGGATAAATCAAAGCAACCCTGCAATCTTTACAGAGAAGATTCCCAAAAAGGAAAGAATTGTCAAGATAGATGACCCATAGAGACCTGCAAAGGGTCTCCCTTTACCATTCAGCTCAGGACTGAGCAGCATATTCAAATGTAAAGGAGGAAACTGCCCAGGTCAGGGAAAGAATCACTTAAAGGATGAGAAGGAAAAAAATCCCTGAAATTCACACAGAATTGGAATAAGTCCTTTTCCCACACCCAGAGTAAAAATTCCTCAAAATTCATGAGACATTTCATATAGGACCGAGAAGTAAAAGGAAAAATTACCCTAGACTAAATGTTCCTTTGGTCCTACATAAAAAAGCTTTAAAACAACACTAAAAAGGACTAGACCAATTTTGCCAACTTAACTCAACTTCAAAACAAAATCCAAGAATATCTGGGGTAATGTAAAAATATCAAGACATAGTAATTTAAAATATACAATGTCTAGCACCCAATAAAAGTTACAAATATGCAGAAAAATAAAACCCATAAAACATAGACTTATAATGAAAGAAAATTCAATAAAAAATGAACCCAGAATAAAAACATTGTAAGAATCCATGGACTAGGACATTAAAATAATTCTACAACTACACTTTATATGTTCAAGATTCTAGAGGGAAACTGAACATAAGTAGACATAGAAAGGATAAATTAAAGATCCAACTTGAACTTTGGCATGAAAAAGTACAATATCTGCAATTAAGAAGAAACTCATCAATGAGATCAACAGCAGATAGAAACTATAGAAGAAAAAACTGGTGAACTCAAAGTTGTAACAATAAAAATTCACTAAAATGAAATACAGGAAGGAAAGAACAAGATTAAAAAATAAAATAAATAAGACGCAACTGAGCTATAGGATAATTTCCAGCCACCTATTATAAGTGTAGATCATCAAGAAAGGAAAAAGAAGACAGCAAAAACAAAATGGAAAAAAAAAAAGGATAAAAGTTCTTAAAATATGAAAGCTAGAAACCCATACATTCAAGCACCCAGCAAACCCCAAATGCAAAAACCATAAAGAAAACTATTCCAGGGCATAAAATAAAGAAATCATTTTAAAATTTTTGATAAGAAACAAATCTTAAAGCTGTCAAAATGAAAAATACATGTTACATGTGGGGAAACAAAAATAGAAGACAGAAGATTTCTCATCATAAACACCAGAAGCCAGACAATATTAAAGTAGTATTCTCTTAGTACTGGAAAAAAAAAAGAGAGAGAGAGAGAGAGAGAGTAAATCTCCAGTTCTATATGTGGCAAAAATAGAAAGGAAAATAAAGACTTTTAAAAAGACAATACATGAAAAGAATTGATCTCCAATGGACCTGCACCTCAAGAAATGTCAGAGAAAGTCTTTTAGGTAAATAAAATGATAGCAAATGAAAGTATGGCTCTACAAAAAGGATAGAAGAAACTAGTAATAGTAACAATGTAGGTAAATTTAATTTTAAATATAATATTTAAATCGTTTTAAAGATGATTTATAGAACATTCTCCAAGATAATCTGTAAAATAAATCTCAGAAATTTAAAAGAATTGAAGTCATACTATTCTCTGATCATAATGGGATGCAGAAATAGAAGAAATGAACTGAAAACTAAAAAGTTCATTGTTAGCAGATCTGCATTATAAGATATATTAGAGAAATTCCTTGGGCAGAGTAAGATGAATAGGAATTTGGCCCATATTAAAAAGAAATGAAACAGATTAGAGAACCCAGATATAAAATCATCTACCTACAACCAACCCATCTTTAACAGAACAGATAACAATATACACTGGGGGAAAGGAAGCCTTATTCTTAAATGGTGCTGGGAAAACTGGAGAGCCACATGCATAAGAATGGAACAGAGTCTCTATCTCCTATCATATGAAAAAATAATAATTTAAGGTGGATAAAAGACTCAACTATAAGGTATGAAACCATAAAAATTCAAAAAGAAAACATAGAAAAAACTCTTGCAGACATCAGCCTAGGCAAAGAATTTATGACTAAGACCTCAAAAGTAAATATAGCCATAACAAACATAAATAAATGGGACTTAGTTAATTTAAAAAGCTTCTACACAGTGAAGAAAATAATCAGTGATTGAATAGACAACCTATACAATGGGAGAAAATATTAGCTAATTGTGCATCCAACAAGGGATAATATCCAGAATCTACAAAGAATTTAAATAAATAGCAAGAAAAAAATCTCATTTAAAAGTGGGCAAAAGATCTGAACAAAAGTTTTTCAAGAGAAGATAGACAAACAGCCAAAAAACATGAAAAAAATGCTCAACATCAGTAATCACTAGGGAAACACAAGTTAAAACCACATTGAGATGCTTCCTTGCCCCTATCAGAATGGACATTATAAAGGTCAAAAACAATAGAAGTGTGGATGCAGGGAGACAGGAACACTGATACATTAGTATAACCTTTATGGAAAATAGTATGGAGATTCTACAGAGAAATGTAGACATTACCATTAAATCTGGCAATTCGATTATTGGGATCTACCCAAAGGAAAAGAAATTATTTTATCAAAAACACACCTGCACTTGAAGGTTTATTACAGGATGATTTATAATTCTATGTCCTCACCCCTCCAAGTCTCCATCATCTATTATTCCATGTGTACTCTCTACATCTATGTGTACACTTTTTTTGTACCCACTTGAGAACTTGTGGTATTTGACTTTCTGTGTCTGACTTGTTTCACTAAAGATAATAACCTCCTGTTCCATCCATGTTGCTGCAAAAGACATGATTTCATTCTTTGTTATGGCTGAATAGTATTCCATTGTGTGTATATATACCACATTTTATTTATGTGTTCATCAAGTGATAGGCGCTTAGGTTAATTTCATATCTGTGCCCTGGGAATATCGCTGAGATAAACAGGCAAGTGCAGTTGTTTTTTTGTTTTTTTGTTTTAATATTCTGATTTCTTTTCCCTTGAGCAAAGAAAAAGTGGTGAGATTTCTGTATTATACAATAGTTTTATTTTTAGTTTTTTGAAAAATCTCTATACTGCTTTCCACAAAGGTTGCAATAATTTACATTCCTACCATCACTGTGTAAGAGCTCCCTTTGCTTCTCATCCTCATCAACATCTGTTATTTTTTGTCTTTTTAATAATAGGGCTGGAGCGCTCTCAGACAATTATTCATGCAAACGTTTGTTACTTTTTGGGTCAACCTGGAACATGAGTTGGTTTTAATTTCTGATTTCTCAAGAATATATGAATTTTATTACACTCTTAAGATTCAATTATTAAGCCTTTATTTGCAAACATTACAGTGTTTTGCACTTAGTAATTAATGCAGCCAATGCAGAGATGTGACTGTAAGATAAACATTAATCAAAATGGAATATTTAGTCAATATGGATGTGTACATATAGATACAATATGTGTGTGTTCTCATTCAGTTCAACAAACATTTATTGAATTTGCTTTATTGAATTTTAATGTAAAGTACAAAACATATTTATAATCTATGTAAATAGCAATGAAACACATTTCTGCTAGAAAATTATGCAGGAGGCCATTATAAAAAAAAAGTTGAAAATAAATTGACCAGAAAACAAAGGGTGAGATTTCCATCTCTTAGAAATCCATTAAGGAGAGGTTTCCTTTTATTAAATATTTTTAATGTCAAAAAATATTAAAAGTGAGCATCTTAATATCAAACTGTACTGATTAGTAATAATATGTGTGTTTCTTTCTATTCATGCAGCCATCCTCACCATTTGAATTTAGAAGCTGCTTAGAATTTTACATACAAGGACAGAAATTTGGATCATTACTATGAGCTCTTTACTAAAATAATTTGTCCCAGAGTCACAATTACAATATTCAGTGGTAATTCTGCCTGTCGTCTTTATCTTCCCCTGTTATTTGGGTGAATAGTTTGTGTTTGCCTGACTTATTCTGTTAGCACAATCATTGATTCATTTAATGGTTTTTGTCTCTATCTAAGAAGCAATACAAAATATCCTTTACAATGTGCTGTTTTTCTTCTCTAAGACTCAATCTCAGCAAAATGCTAACTATGTTACTATTCTTGATAGTTAACATTAATAAAGATTTATGAGCATTTCAAACTTATTTACATCATTTCTCTTGAATCTGCTGGGTTAGAACTGATGTATTTTGTATTAATTTTGAAGTTCTAAAGAGTCTTACTAAATAGTTTACTTCTGGGGTGTACCCCTGGGTTGAGTGAAGGCTCCTAGAATCTGATTATTCAAAATGAGGAACAATGGGTAACAGCATTGCTATTATTGGGGAGATTGTTACAAATGTAGAATCTTAGTCCGTCTTAGATTCAGTAAATCAAAATTTGTAATTTAGTAAGACCTCTAGGTGATTTGTATATATACTCAAGTTTAAGAGACACTGCACTGAATTTATCTGAGAAATTCTGTTGGTATCTTCGATGTGAAAGCAATTAAGAGCTATTTCCTATACCTTTTACCAAGCACACTTGTGCATATGTACACCTAAATCATATCCCTTAAGCTCAAGCAAGGTTTATGGTTACTGCATCAAAGCAAAGTAGATCATTTTGAATAGCTTATATTTTATTAAGATAAGTAGAACAATAAAATCTAATATTAAGAAATACAGGATGCTTCTGATTCCCTCTCTCCACTCCATTGACTATATGTGAGTAGAAATAGAATGAAAATCACTTTGCTTATATCTCCCAGAAGATAAAGACACTGAGAGGTGTGTCTATAGGTAAGTGGTATAGCATCTCACATAACTAAGAAAAGAAATCTCAGCCCTCCAATCTGTGGGAGAAGGACGTGACTCACAGACATGATCTAGCTCATCTTTAACTTACATTAAATAGTATATTAGAATTCTTTATTTTCCAAGTATGAGAGTTTCAACAAGCTCAAAGAAAATTTGCTCATAGAACTGAATATCTAAGAAGATCTTTGAAGAATCAAAATATGTAACAACTTTCTCTCTCTCTTCTTTCCTTCTTTCTCTTTAACAGGGAACAGATGGAGATGACAAAGTCCAAATACAGGGACCAAAATCCTCATTTTCTATGCGCGACTTCAAAGGCTAAGATTATACTCAATTGATGAGACTAAAATGTCAAACAAGTAATTTAACATATATCATCTTTATGAACCACTTCAAATAGAATTCCTTTGCTAACATCCTCAGTCTGTACATAGCATATATATTATCATAAATTCATAAAATATTTTTGGATTTGCATTTTTTTATAACTCTATGACAGGAAACATTTAAAAAACAGATTGTGGTCTCTATATCTCTCTACCTTCTCCTACAACTCCTCTTTCTCTCTCTCTATCTCTCACAGCTTGCCAATTTCATTTGAAGCAGTATCTCTCAGTTATAACAGTACTCTGCCATCCTGTTTACAGGGGTTGTCACAAGAGTCAGATAGGATCAACATGAGGTTATTCTCAGTTCTAAATACAAAGGTTTAAAAAAACAGGAAATTCAATCCCCTAAGATTGATGAGAACTGAGAAAGCGGGACTGGAATCTTCTAACACCCATCTTTCTTGCCATATGGAATAATCATTTTGGCAGAAAAAAAATTAGACATAACAAGAAGATGTCTTAGATAAAGAGACAAAGAGGAAACAACCTGATTATGTATTTTGAATTCTTAGGACCAGACCTACTGGGAGCCAACTTTGCCCTGGATTTCCCAGTTATTTCAACCATCCTTTCATATTTAAACAAGTTTGATTGGATTCCAGTCATGTGCACCTTTATGATGTGAGGAGATAAAATTTAGCATAAGGTCTGAGTCACACCTTGAGTGAATGAAATTTCTAGGATATAATTTCCTGAAATCAAATAAATTAGTTTACTGTTTAGGTGAGTAACAAGTAGGGACCTATGATTTTCAAATCAGATAATAATCCTCTAGCTAGCATTTCCCCAAAAGGAGTGGATGAATAGAGTAGCACAAACCCCCCTACTGTTACTCAAGGATGACTATCTTCATTCAGACGACACAGACATGGTCAGCCCTCTGTATCCCTGGGCTCTATATGTGTGGATTTAACCAACCACAGATCAAAATTATTTGAAAAATATTAAAAAGTTAAAAAATGATAATACAACAATAAAAATAATTTTTTTAAAAATGCAGTATAACAACTGCATTATAACAACTATCCACATAGCATTTATGTTGTATTAGGTATAGTAAATAATCTGAAGATGACTTGGGAGGATGTATAGTTATATACGAATACATATACTACCCCATTTCATGTTAGTGACTTGAAAATTTTCAGATTTTAGTATTCCCAGGGTTTCTAGAAATAATCTCCTATGGATTCAACGAGATGGGTATAGAGTCAAACTGGCTAGGCAATCTATGCTGTGACAAGAGCAAGAAGTTCTTATTATCCCTCCCCTTCACTTCTCCACTTCACCCGAGGGCAGGAACTTAACTGCAGGTTCCTCTGTTGTCTTCACCATTGCATATTATGCATGTCAGGATGGATACATTTTTCATTACAGTTGGGGTTCATAGTCATGAAGAGCCACATTTAGGCATAAGCATATTTACCAGAAATAATACATTTAGGACTTGATGAAAAAATTAACATGATTTGGATTATTTCAAAGATGAGTTATGAGAAAGAATGGATTTTTTTTTGAGAACAGAGTCTCACTTTATTGCCCTCAGTCAAGTGCTGTGGCATCACAGCTCACAGCAACCTCCAACTCCTGGGCTTAGGCGATTCTCTTGCCTCAGACTCCTGAGTAGCTGGGACTACAGGCATCCGCCTCCACCACAATGCCTGACTGAAGAAGAATGTTTTCAATATTATTTGGAATAGTTGTATTAAGTTTGAGAAGATAATTCTTTTCTATATCTATATATATGTATATATACATGAAAAATTCTTATATATACATATACTACACATACACACACACACACACACACACACACACACACACACACGAGTATATAATTTGAGAAGCCAAAGTAGGAAATAAATTTCCTTTGAGAAACTGTTCCACTTGTTCCTATTGGAACTTAAATCATAAACCAAGGCATGGGTGTAGAATATTAATATTCTCCTTTGGGTTGACTTGAGGTCAAACCTGTCATCTTGTAACAAAATTACAGCTGCTAAAATTTTCACAAAAAGATGTATTGCCAAAGTTTTTGTACATTTATGTGTGTTTAGCATGGTGCCTGACACCTAGAAAGCTCTCAGTAAATATTTATTGAGTGTCTGGCAAATCATCTTGTGAATGAAGTTTAGATATGTTTTAGTAAGTGCCAGCATCATGATTATTCATTTAACATCTATAAAGTCATACTCAACTCTCTAGGTTCCAAAGATAAAGAGATAAATAACTGGGTGACGCCTGTAGCTCAAAGGGGTAGGGTATTGGCCCCATATGCTGGATGTGGTGGGTTCAAACCCAACCTTGGCCAAAAACTGCAAACAAACAAACAAAGAAAAAAAGAGATAAATAACAGACTTTGTCTGTCTTCAATGATATCTAAACATCTAGGAAATCAAAAAGTAAGATAATTATACTTTTTCCTGGCCGGGCATGGTGGCTCATGCCTGTAATCCTAGCACTCTGGGAGGCTGAGGTAGGTGGATTGATTGATCTCGGGAGTTCAAGGCCAGACTGAGCAAGAGCAAGACCTCATCTCCAAAAATAGCCAGATATTGTGATGGGCGCCTATAGTCCCAGCTGCTAGGGAGGCTAAGGCTAAGGCTCAATTGCTTGAGCTCAAGAGCTTGAGGTTACTATTAGCTATGATGCCATGGTACTCTACCAAGGGTAACAAAGTCAGATTCTGTCTCAAAAAAAAAAAAAAGATAAAAATAAAGTAAAATAAAATAAAAATATTTTTCACCGTACAGCATTAAGTGAATTAATACAAATATGGTTAGATTGTGATGGCATGATGTTTTAGAAAGAGCACCTGTTTTAGTTTCCTGTGGGTGCTGTAACAAATTATCACAAATTAGACAGCTTATGACAATCTATTCTCTTACAGTACTGAGTGTCAGAAGTCTAAAAATCTAGGTGTTAGCAGGGCTGCGTTCCTCCTGGAGATTTGGGGAAGAATCCAGCTTCTTCCTTTTTCCACTTCTTAGAATCCAACTGCTTTCCTTAGCTCAGGGCTCCCTCTTCACATCATTTCAACCTCTGGCTTCTATTGCCACATCTCTTATTGTCCCATTGAGCCTATCTAGATAATCAGGATAATCTCCTCATCTCAAAATCCTGAATTTATTCACATATACACCTAACTAGATTTACGTCACTATAAATTCATCTAGTAATGATCTATGTGACCTGGAACACATATGATATGTTACTGGACCTCATTGCCTCAACTGTTATACTTTACAAGCATAACAAGAAGATCCATAATATATGAAGTTAACGATAGCAGTCTCAAAATCCAAAATCATGGTTCTGGGAGAAGCTGGGAGTTCAAGGTTCAAAATCCAAAATCATGGTTCTGGAAGTTCACTAGGGCTGCCCCAGTTTGGAAGTAATTGCTGGCGTTCTACTATGCCATGTGGTATGGTTTTCCCATATTTGAATATCCTTATAGTTCTTCCCTTATTAAGAAAGTCAATAGAAATAGTACTTCTATTACCTATATTATCTTCCCTTGCTAATGGCCTTGGTCATCAGCAACATCTAGAAACTTCTGAGGAATATTTGAAATGGATTCCAAGAACTTGTTGTAACTCAAATAGAAAAATGGGTTGGAGTTGTTACTGTAATTAACATCTATGATCTAGTTTTATCTTTTGTGGTCCTTTGGGTCATTGCTAGGATAAGCTATCTAAGAATAATTATTTAGTATATACTCAAGTTTCCTCTGAAATTTTTCCTTTTATTTTGTCAGATATTCTTTCTGAAATGTAATGGATAAAAAACAAAGTCATATGTAAAAATCTTACTTGAGTCCTTAATAGTGATAAATGAACTCTCTATTTCTCAGAGCAAATATATGTTTACCAATCAAATGAGGATATGAAATAGTTTAATTCCCAATTGTTTCCTGGGAAGAGCTAGAATAGAATGACATTCTATTCTATTGGTCATTCTATATGACATTCTATAGAATATCATTCTATTCTAGCTCTTCCCAGGAAACATTTGGGAATTAAACTATTTCATATCCTCATTTGATTGGTAAACGTATATTTACATCATCATTAGACTGTGATGTCTGTGTACAAATTTAAGGTTTCAGAGAGAAGATAATATATTTTTCTAAAGTAAACTTTTGCACTGTACAAGGAATATTAGGTATTCTATAACATTAACAAGGTGTTGCCCACCCATCCATTAATAGGAGAATGCCAAAAGGTCATCCTAGTCCATACAGGGTCTCCATACTTTTCCAAGAACTAATCTTGACTAGGTATAAGAAAAACTTCTCCTTCCTCTTAGATCTTTCAGACAAGATTTTCAATGAGGGCAGCTTCTTTTTACTTCTAATTTCCTACACATCTAATGTGCTATGCTTTCCCCTATCACATTCTCTGTCAAACTTACATTAATGTGCACTTCAGTGTAGCCCTGAAGTAGCTGCTTTCATAGGTACCCATAGTAGTGAGGGACAAATCTCACCTGCATTCCTGGTTCTTACACTTAAAGCCAGGTGACCTTGATCAAGACACATGATTTCTCTGGACATTAGTTTTCTTACCCATAAAACAAGATTAGAATAATTAATATTGAAGGGGGTCCTAGTTCTGAAATTCATGGACTCTATTTCGTACCCTTTTAGGTAACCTACTTTACCAGCTTAATTGTTTAGTTATAGAATCCAGTTTTGCCTCTAAATTTATCACCCTTTCCAGTTTCATTCAGAAGATGGTATTGTTTTTGAAATGGCATACTGCTTCCACTTACTAAAGTTTAAAAGTGAAAGAATGTAGATACATCCTTGAACCTTAGGGAGCAAATATCAGATCCTAGATCTTAATCTGAAACTCCACGTTCATTTTTTTTTAAATACCCTAACAAGATACCCGATATATTTGCTAGACACATAAGTAGTTAACCAGAAAAAAATTAAATATTTTCTCTTTTATTTTCATATGAAGAATCGTGTTTCACTAATCTTGCATGGACCTAGTACCATCCTGTTTCAATTGCCACTGTATTTCCAAGAGATAGCTTTATGTGAGGCAAACAGGCAGTCAGCAAATGTTGGACAAAATAGATGTCAATAAATTTGCCAGACTCAGAGACAGGAAAATCCAACACCTTTTTCTACAAATACATTTGTGTCATCATTACACTGTTTTCCCCAACTGTGTAGTTTAAGGTTTCAGAGAAAAGATACTAGAATTTAAAAAAAAAAGTAAACTTCTACACTCTCCAAGGAATATTAGGTATTATATCACATTAACAAGGGATTATCAACCCATTAATAGGAGAGGAATGCCAAAGGATCATCCTTTTAGACCATACAGGGTCTCCATAGTTTTATGAGAAGTAGATTCATAAATTTAGAACTATAAAGGTCTTGAAGATTATTCTACTCTAATTTCCTCCCATTGCATAAGAGGAAATGAAAGCAGAGGTAAATAGAAAGTTGACACAAGGACACACAGTTAATAGAAACACTTGACTTAAACTCCAGATCTTTTGCTACCCACTTACGCCTTTTGTCTGGATTTATTATTCCAATGTCTTGCTTTTTTCAGAAATTAAATGACCTGGTATTTACTCAGAAAACCTCAGCATGGTGGTTTAAGTCTCCTGTGCTCTTTTCTTCTCTTTTTTGCTCCCCTTATCTGCCTTCTCTCTTTCTTATCTAGGCAGTGTCACTCTCCTTATCAGAGGATTGGGGCACTGTTAACGTGACATGTAATTTACATCCACTGAAAGCCTGGAGATACTCTGTATCAACCCTTCCTCCTCATCTGATAGATAAGAGCCACCAATCAGGATAAGGCTTTGGTTCTTAGCTTGTACTATTAAAGTTTACATCTGATTACTAACTTCAAATATGTTACTACATTTGCATATTTGCTGCTACAGATAAAATGCAATTGTGAGGTATCTCTGAGCATCACAATTCCTAGCTCCCTTTGGAGACTTGAATTAGAAATCTTCTGCTTCTCTCCTGGACTAGAAATATCTAGGAAAGTTATTTCTCGCTGAACATTGCTTTTCTCTATTGAGAAAAGATTATGAAATAAAATACTGTCTGTTTATTAGAATAATTTCTTTTTAATGGGGCATTCTTTCTATCTCAACTTTAAAGCAATGGTTTTATTTTTCGCAATAAGTCTAAAAGTAAATGATAACTCTAGTGTAAACATTATGTAACACAAGGAGCATGCAATTGTTTAGACTCTAAACATAGCAGACATGATTAAAGTACCCATTCACAAATTATACATAAATATCATATTCTGTAAGTCATTATAATTTTCAACTTTGTGATTATAAAGTTACACTTGTCATTTAAAAGGAGTCAGTTGTCGTGTTCATTTATTGGGCAAATAGTTTTAAAGGTGACTTGATGACACTTAAAGGTGAATTGCCTATCTCCTCTGGCACTGGGCTGCAGGGCTGGTTTTGCGGGCATACAACACAAACTTGCAGTACTCAGCACAGCCACACAGAGCCCTGCCCCATAGAGGGGCACCAGTAATCATTCAGTTTAATGCTCTCTCACCATCTTGAAATTCTTAATTTTGAACAAAGTGTTAAGTTTTGAACACAGATTCCTGCATTTTCATTTTGCTCTAAGCTTCACCAATTATGCAGCAGATCCCGCTTGCCAATAACTTATACAAAAGAATTTCAACTGAATCCCAGTATGTAAAAGAAGGTGGCAGTCCATATGAGTCTTGGTTAATAATATTCTACAAAGGTGCCCACGGTCCTTTCATAAAACAAAGATATGGAGCAAAGTCCTTGAAAATAGTAACTATGAGTCATTCATAACTCTGTGGGAAATAGATCGTTAGTGATCAGGAACAGGTTTTAAAATCTGATTTATGAGAGAGAGTCAGAGAAAAGGAAAGATAGGTAAATGAACAAAAAAATTGAAGTTCTAATGAAATGCTGAGTTTTAACTTTCTAAATGTATTCCACTATTCAATATGATATTTTGCTCATGCCAATGTAATAAGAAATATTCAGATGAATTTTTTTTTAAATCTTGATTTCTTAAATAAATATAGAGACTAATGAAAAACTATGTGGAATTTAACGGCTTCTTCTTTTTCTATATCTTTATGCAGAAAATCTACATAGAGAAAACTTAGATTTTATCTTCTATTATTTCTGGAAAACATGGTCATGGGTTGATGTAGACCATAAGAAGCGTAACTTGAGACAAGGAACAAGCAACAGACAGGTAAGAAACCAGAAACCTTGACCTACTTTGGCTTCCAAATAATGGGGATGTTTTGGTTTTCTTTTTTCAAGCAAATACCTCTGGGTTTTCTGAAGTTGTCTTCCCAGCTCACAAAATCCTTTAACTTCCGTACAAACTATCCAGAAAAGCAAACTGTACTCCACCTAAGGGCCCTGAATGTTGGAGCTAGATTGGGCTCAGGACCCGAAGTGGGCAAATCAGAATCCGGTTCCCTGGAATTTGTAATTTTTGGAGAGAAAGACAAAGAAAAAGAGAGAGTTAGAGAGGGTGGCACCTGTGGCTCAAGGAGTAGGGCACTGGCCCCATATGCTGGAGGTGGCGGGTTCAAACCCAGCCCCAGCCAAAAACTGCCAAAAAAAAAAAGGAGAGAGAGAGAGAAGCAGGGAGAGAGAGTGAATGCGTGAAAGAGAGTGAGAGAGGGAGGAACTTTCTTTAGGTGAACACATAAGCTCAGTAAATATGGTGTACACATCTCCCACCTACCACATGTGCCACAGAAAAGCCACATCTGCACTGAAGAAAGAGAAAAAATCTACAAACAAGCAAGGAGAAGCCAAAATAAAAGTAGTAGACAAAGTACAGATGGGTTTCCAGAACTTAATTTCAATGCCTTTCTGAGGCAGATATAATTCTAATCCTTACATTCTATTCCCTTTATTCCAAGAACCTATAACTTATAAGACAAATCCACTTTCCAGAATAAAAAAGAATGGTAGAGAACAATGTCACTTTTATAACATATGTGATATCAGAAAAGCTAAAATGTCATTGTGAATTGGAAGAAATTCACGAATATCTTTGATGCTTTAATTTTATTGCAGGGATATCTCATACTTGAAATGAAAGGATTCATGAAATATAGCATTTAATTCCTTCTTTCACTTTGAAATATCAGCAAATTCCTACTCTGGCAGGAAATATAGGCAGAGGTAGGGCCAGGCTAGACAGATCAGCTAAACTAACATAGTAATTGCATTTATAGTGATAAATATCTTTGAAAGTGTGATCAGGCTGTTGTTAGTTGTTGGCTTTTCTCAGCTATTACTAGTTTTATATATATTGTTCTTTGTTGCCATCTATCATCCCAATTTTGAGTATGATGTCTGTAATAACAGGGAGAGCGTGGGGACTAAGACCATGAATTATGGGACCATGTTATCTGGGTTTGCATTCTGAGCCATTACTGGTAATGGGACCCTGAGAAATGTGCTTTATGCTTGTTGTGCTTCAATTTCCTCTTTTGTTAAATGATGATAATGATACCTAGCTGATAAGATTTATAAAAATATATTAGTATTTGTGGGTGGCACCTATGGCTCAAGGAGTAGGGTGCCAGCCCCATATACTGGAGGTGGCAGGTTCAAACCAAGTCCCAGCCAAAAACTGCAACCAAAAAATATATAAAAAAAATAATAATAATAATATATGTATGTGTGTATTTATAAATACCCTTTAAAAATCTTGACACATACTAATGCTGTGTAAGTTTTTGCTAAATAAATTTAAATGCAATTACAAGGTTCAATAATTCTTTTAAATGGACTTCCAAAATAAATCAGGATATAAATGAAAGAAATAGATTAAAGTACACATACAAGCTTCACATCTAATAACAAGAAGCATCACAGTCTGGTAGTTAGAAGTTAGGGAATAGTCTACATATCATATAGTTAGGTAAGTTATCTACGGAGAAACTATGATATAAGCCTTGAACTTACAATGAGTTGTAATGAGTTAAATAGTTAAATGCAAAGAATGAAACCTAGAAGAATGCATAATTAAATACTGAATACATTTCTGGAGAGAAATGTACTGCTTTTGCCAAGCATTTTTTTAATCAATGTAAATCTTGATAATTTCCAAATAGTAAAAATATTAATATTGAAATTAAAGTGTTTTTAATAAGAAAATCATTCTAACAATTAGGAGAGTTAATAAATTGATATCTATAATGTTAACATAAGAAGTGATAACATTAAGAAATTAGAAAAGTGCTTGCATTCATGAGAGATCTGGGTTGCATATTAAGGAAAGACGTGATCTAAATAACTACAAACTAAACAATTGCTTACTAAATCTTGCTGTTAGAAAAAAATTTGCTTTCTATATCTGAATACAAGGCTACTAATAAATTTATAATAACATTTTCTTTCTCTCCATCTTTTCGTCCTACAGGCTTCTGTTTGGCTTCATTCTCAGATATGCTTCTTCAACATGGCATTATGATGTCGGCAAAATGGTCATGGGTTTGCCAGAGCCTCGATTGTTTTTAGAGTTTCTATCAACAGAACAGGGGACCAGGCCTTCTCAGCATCCATATATCAATGATTACACAAAATCCTGACTGCACCTACTGAGAACATACGGTTATTTGTTCGGAAGGGGGTTGGGGTGGGAGTGGCAAGGTTGACTGGAACTAAACGGCAGACTACTGTAGATTAAGAGAGGAGCTATTCCTCAGAGAAAAGTCTGCTACACAGATGAAAGCTCTGTGTTCTTGTAAGTATAAAATAAATAAGTCATCGATAAACTACACATGGCTGACAAACATGAAAAAAATCATATTTTATAAAATAAAGACAAAAAAAGACATAAACTTGAGACAACAAGAATGAACCAAGTTTAGTTTTAACAACGGAAAAGGTATGGGTACAGTGTGCCCCAGAAGCACTGCTGGAAGTTTGAAGACTGAGGAATATAGATTTTCAAAAGGTTAATGTGTATTAAAAATGTTCATAAATCTCTGATTTATGTCAAGAATCTCTTCTAGGAATTAATTAGACAGCACATTTATTATGCTTTATCTATAGTAGGATAAAACTAAAAATCAATGAAAATGTCATAAATAGGAAGATGTAATGAATGATTTTATATACATGCACATTGATATTTTGCACCTATTTAAATATTTTTTCACAATTTTTTAATAATTCACTATTATATAAGTAAAATACAAGGTTCATTGTTAACACTTCTTCCCTTAATTCATTTCATTTTACTGTTTTTTGTTCTTTTTTTTTTTTTTGTGAGACTGAATCTCAATATGTCACCCTTGGTAGAGTGCGGTGGCACCACAGCTCACAGCAACCTCCAACTCTTGGGCTTAAGCGATTCTGTTGCCTCAGCCTCTCAAGTAGCTGGGTCTACAGGCACCAGCCACAATGCCCAGTTATTTTTTTGTTGCAGTTGTCATTGTTGTTTAGCTGGCTGGGCTGGTTCAAACCTGCCAGTGTCAGCATATGTGACTGGTGCCATAACCACTGTGCTACAGTAGCCAAGCCATTATTTTTTCTTTTTTTACAGATTGGTGTTCCAAGCTTATTTATAATAAAATAAAATATTATAATCATAAAGAAAAAGTTGTTTTCTTTTTTGATTTTGTGAACTTCACTTGCTATCAATAAACAGAAAGTTCTGTTTGAGAATAAAGCGCATTTTACGACATATGTAATCCATGTACAGCAGTTGAGTTCTGCCAGTTAATAAAGTTGTTACATTAACATTTCAAAAACTTTTTCAGAAGTGATATAATAATCAACTATGTTTTCCACAAAATGCTTACATATTCAAATAAAGCAGAAAGGAGAGATAAATACAGGTAGCCTGATTCTACAATTAATGTAACATGATGAAAGGACATAGAAAAATATGAACGGAAACAATAGGCTTAAATGCCATTTTTGAAGAATTAAATTATTTTTCATTTAGTCAATATTTTCCTTTGGCAGTATAATGTTGCCATATGCAAATTTTCTATTAAAGAATGTAACAAGCAATTTACGAATGCAATATATATAGGTAATGAACATCTGAAAAAAGTATTCAAATTCACGTTAAAGCAACAATGATACATCGTTGTTTCATTTTCCTATTGTAAGTACGTTATTCCAGTAATGACTTTTACAAGATTGTAACATTTTTCTGTGTTGGGCACGCAATTTTTTTCTCCAGTTGCAGGCAGGAGATACAAATGAATAAAAATAGAAATGTTGGGTCTATAAATCCTCTGAGCCCAGAGGGACCCACGCTTTTGAACAGTCAGGAAAAAATCTTAACACGTTTCGTCTAATACTTGTATACTCAAAATAGGTAAAATAGCACAATTGTGTTTAAAAGAGCTGTAAGCATTTCTATTGCAATGACAGATCATCTCCCTTTAAAAATCAAAACCATAAAGAGGAACCAAAATATAAAAGAGCCAGAAAAGGAGGGGAAGCTATGTGACATTAGCAACGAAACAAGACCATTACCTGATGGCCTATTAAGCGCTGTGCGGCCGCATGGAGGACCAAAGCCAACTGGAGGACCAAACCCGGCTCCGGGAAAGAGCTTGTCAACCCCACGTGTGCACGCGCAAATGTGTTTCTCAAGCAGTACTGCTTTCCAACTTTCCCTAGTAACTATTTCATTTAGAAAAAAAAAAATACAGGGAAACAATTCGCCATTTCAGAACTCCAAGTTAAATCGTGCCCCTCTGGATAGTTTTTCTCCAAAGCAATTACTTCAGGGATTGGGGTGCGTAACTTGAGCATAGTTTACGGTTGTACTTGTCTCCCGCTTTGGCATCACAGGATAACTTAAGGGAGAATCCCAGGAGGCCTTTCGTATAGTCTGTGTTCATTTTTAGCAAGTAAATGTCCTCTTGATGTTTTCTGGGCTGTTTCTTTTTGCTTGCCAAATGATTTCATGTGGAATAATCTCCTGTGGAACTGTTCAAATCATAAATAATCTATAGATGCATTGGGAACTTCCCTGTAGGTAGCTGGAGATGGGGCAATCACTCATCCCAATCTTTCTACTCTCCTTCAAAGAATTTCCTCAGCATCTGTTTTAAAGGCTGATTACATCGCTCAACGAGGCTGTCTGGGTCTGACTGATAAAGGGGTTAGTTAGCAGAGAGAAAATCCTCACAGTCTCCATGGTTCTTCATTAAAAATATTCTCTCTTTTTGTATTTGGTGGTAGGAGAAGGGTCAGAAACTTTCATATGATCAGAAAGCAAAATTATTTTAGAAGTTATTATATTCATCTCTAAGTAAAAAAATGCCTTGTCCTGGGGTGGCGCCTGTGGCTCAAAGGAGTAGGGGGCCGGCCTCATATTCTAGAGGTGGCGGGTTCAAACCTGCCCCCCCCCCCAAAAGAATGTCTTGCCCCGCCAAAATAATAACTTTTAATTCACAAGGGAGTACTTATTTGGATGTTACTTAAAATGTCACTTCTTTTGCTTTAATGTAAATGGATTTTGAAGAAGTTCACATACATTTATTGATGATATTGTGAAACACTTCATTTTATTTTAGAGAGAGGGTCACATTCTGTTACCCAGGCTGGAAAGCCATGGTGTCAGCCTAGCTCACGGCAACTTCACACTCCTGGATTCCAATGATCCTTCTACCTCAGCCTCCCAAGTAGCTGGGACTACAGATGCCATCATCCCCAGCTAATTTTTCTATTTTTCGTATAGACAGGAGTCTTACTCTCGCTCAGGTTAGTCTCCAACTCCAGAGCTCAAGTGATCCTCCCATCTTGGCCTCCCAGAGTGCTAGGGTTACAGAGTGGCATGAGCCATTGCACCTGGCCCATTATTAAAAAATTTTAAGAGACAAATTAGGATGTTTCACACCAGAGAAATTTGGGGTTGCTCCTATCTTAAGTGTTTTAAGACCATGCCATTATGGAGACAACCAAATTTCCCCAGGGTACTTTGCTTCAGAAGGCTGTCACAGTGTCCCAGGTGGCATTATCAGTCTGTCATTAGAACCTAGACCTAGACTGTTCTCTGCACCCATCTTGACAGTCCTTGCAAAGAGAGACTAAGAAGCCCTTGTAGTCTTCCTAGATATTTACAATGCTAGCAATAGCATTTTGTCCAAGCGGTTCCCTGAATGTGCCCTGTCAGCCAGGAACATTTAGCGTTCCCAGTGTTGTTACTCATGCTGAACAGTCTGGCTTTGCAGTTCTCCATCCCCAGCAACTGTTCATGGCCAAAGGAGTTTTTCTGCCAAATTATAAATGAGGCTATATCTTTTCTCTGTGGACTCTTGGCCTTTTCCTATCAGTTATGGTCTCCTGACCACACAGCTTATTTTTGGAAGTTTAAATCTTGATTTAAAAATCTAATTAGGCTTTCCCTGTCCCAACATGCTGGTCTGGGGCCCCTCTACCAGAATGTACTTTCCAAGCTCTAATTCCTCATGTGTTCTGGTTGCTAGTGATTATGAACGAAAATAAAATTGAAATATGGTGGAATTCTTGAAAATTTCAGAAATGAATATTAATGCATATCTGAGGAATATGATCAATTAAGAAAGAAAGACATATTTGAAAACATATTTTTATATCGAATTAAATATTAGATAGAACTCCTGCCCATAAGAGAGGGAAGAGCAGAAGTGAGGTTTCAAATAAATAGGTCTCCAAAGTTCCACTAAAAAACTCCACTGCAGAAAGAAACAAATAAACCTGCATTTAGATTTGACTGTCTGCTCTATTGTACGCTCAGGTCAGTGGTCACAAACGCAAATGTCTATAGGGAACAACAATTTAATGTAAAGAAATGAACCCCTCTGCACAGAGAACTGTGCATGGGAACAGCCTCTAATGGTATTCATCAGTTACAGGCCTGGTGAAAAATTTTGGAACATGGGGCTAGGTGTAAGAAAAAAAAAAAGCAGAAAATGCAGATTGTTCATGTGATATAGTCTGATGTTTGAAGGCTAGAAAATCATTAATTTAAAATACAGTAATATTAAACAAAGAAAATTCATCTGAAAGCCAGATCTAGTCTTTTGCACATTGATTTGTAATTCCGGTAAATTACTACAATTTTGGCTTCCAAAGCCTTGCATTTCATTAATATCATCTTATCCTCATAAAATGTTTTTCGTATATTTATTATGACCCTGAGAATATGACTATATCTTACCACTACCATAACTCCCACCCTAGTGTAACCTCCCTGTCTTGCCTGACTTAGCCAACACCTCTTACCTGAACCTGAGTCCTGCTTCCACTCTTGCTCTTCCTAATCTGTCCTTCACATAGCAAACAGAGTGACCTTTGACCTTTTCTAAAAGGCAGACTATATCTTGTCACTCCTTTGCACAAACCTCTCCAGGGGCCAACCACCACAATTAGTATAAAATCCAAACACTTTGACATGACAAGTATCTCTTCAGGAACTGGCCCAAGTCCCTTTTTAGAACTTTACCTCCTGCTACCTTTTCCTTGATCTCTTGGCACATTCTGGCCTTCCTGCTGCTGGTCCTTGAATGTATCTTGCTTATTCTTCTTCTTTTTTTTTTCTTAAGAGACAGAGTCTTACTTTGTCACCCTCGGTAGAGTGTTGTGGTATGACAGCTCACAGCAACCTCCAGCTCCTGGGCTTAGGCAATTCTCTTGCCTCAGCCTCCCGAGTAGCTGGGACTAAAAGTGCTGCCACAACGCCTGGCTTGTTTATTCTTCATATGGACTTTTGCTTTATATGTGAACTACACATCCTCAAAATGTGGCTTACTTCAACATTCAAGTTTCTACTTTCTTAGTGAAATCTTTCCTTATCTCCTGTCTAGAATAAACAAATTTATTAATATAAAATCATAGTACAATTTTATTAATATATGTCTCTATTTACTTTCTATCTCTTTCAACAGATTATAGGCACTAACAGGACAGGAACTTTATTTATTTATCACTGTATCTATAATATCTGGAACATTGGCAAGCTATTGCCATAGCCCAGTGGCACCACCTTAACTCAAAGGTTCACTGTTTATTATCCGGCCTATCATGAGTCTTCTACCGTAGTCGTTCTACACATGCTCACTGACTATACTTCCTAAAGCACCAGCCAGCCATGTTATTATATATTCAGAATACTCTATGTTAATTCTCTGATGCTCTTAGGAGTTCTTCCTGTGTTTTGGGGTGTAAGTCTGTTGTAGAACTTGTTACACTATTTCTAATAACCTAATTCCATGTTTGTCTCCTTCACTAGGCAGTTAATATCTAGAGGTTTCATATCTAATGAATATAATGGTTTACATTCCTACAGCTCTTCAAAATTTATAGATGTATGTGGCGCCTGTAGCTCAGTGGGTATGGTGCCAGCCACATACACCAAGGCTGGTGGATTAGAACTCAGCTCAGGCCAGCTAAACAATGACAACTGCAATGAAATAAAAGTAGCTGGGTGCTGTGGCAGATGCCTGTAGTCTCAGCTACTTGGGAGGCTGAGGCAGGAGAATCACTTACACCCAAGAGTTTAAGATTGCCATGAGCTGTGATGCCATAGCACTCTACCCAGGGTGACAGCTTGAGACTCTAATTCAAAAAAAAAAGATAAAATAAAATTATGCATGTACTCACATTTTATTTAGGTATAATTAATATTCTTTTTCATAAGAGAAGACTGAGCCTTAGAGAAACGAAATGATATCTAAAATCACACAACTTGAATGAATCTTTGCTTTAAAGCAGTTCTTCAGATTTCAAGAGTGTTTTACCCTTCCTGGTACAACAAAAATCCATTCCAAACAAAGAAAGTTCAAACTCTGATTTTGACACTCAAGTACCTTACCAGTGTGAATTTAATCTATATTAAATCTATTTAACATACTTAATCTATTTAACATCCTTAATAAACCTACTACCACCATTTCCCTTACATACTCCAAAATTTAGTCACTTAATTAAAAACAATCATTAAATCATCCCTAGTACAGATCTCTTACTTTCATCTTCTGTGTCTTTTCTCCCCATTTTTTTCCTATAACTATAAGGCATCTCTTTCCTTTCTTCTGTCTCTTAATCCTGCCTTTTTTGTTCAAAGTTTAGACAAAAACCATAACCCTCCAGACAACTTTTCTGATATCATAACCAATATTCAGGCAAAGTACTATTATATTTAATCCTACAGTTTCTTAGGTAAGCATTCGATTTAAAAATTATATGAGTTATTAAAGTAAACACACACCAAGGTCCTGTGTACATAGAAGATACTGCTCATAACTGGACAATAAATGCATGTAGGTAGTGATGTATTCAATTAAACTGTAATCCCTCCACAGGACAGATGTCTGAGTACCAGTTAGCCGTATACATGTCTAGAAAAAAAAAGCAATTAACTGGTTTACATCCAAAGGTAGATATTAAAGGGTAGAAAGGTGAGTCCGGAGTCATCTGGAATCTAGGTTCTTTCTGCTACTGCACAAGGCTTCCATTTTCAAGATGTCCTAATTATTGAAGATGGCTTTTGAACCTCCAGCTACTGCTTTTGTGTTACAGAGAGAAAGAAAAGGAAAGGGGGAGGCCCACCGCAGCTCCCACGACAAGATAGATATGCCTAACACAAAAGCACACAATAGGGTTAATACTCAACATAGGTAACAAGATACATCAGAAAAATACCTTGTAGTTATGAAGACATCAGGTGAAACAGACTTGAAATCAAAACATGTCAGAACTGCATAATTACATGGGAAATACATCAGTTCATAAACACAATGGGAGCTTTTTAATATGATTGTCTCGACGCCTTGGCTAAAACAGGGATGATTAATAAAATTATTGAACATGTGAATATGATTGGCAAACTCGAAGTAAATATATGTATTCAACATATATAGAATGTACAATGTTTTTGAGCACAGATCTAAAACATCTATAAAATTGTAAGTTTGGTAGGACAAGAAAGACCTACAGTGAATGGCACTACAATGTATTAATAATTATGTTAGAAACCAATCATGAGAGATGACTAGAAAGACTGTTTGAAAATTACCAAAATACAGTGAAATAACCCATTTCTTCAAATAAGAAATCATTATTCAGAAAATAGGACATTCAGTACTGAATAAAAATGAAAATATCATATGTATGCATGGGATACATTTGTTATATAGTTAAATGCATAATCTTATATGCTTTTATGAGAAAAACAGAAGGCTAAAAATTAGGTGTTAGATGTCTCATTTTTTAAAGTTAGAATGAACAACAAAAGAATAAATTCAAAGAAATCAGAGGGATGAAGAGAACAAAAATAGAAATCAATGAAGCAGGAAATAAGACACAATAGACGGGGACAATAAAACTAAATTTTGGTTTCCTGAAGTCTAATCAAATAGAAAAATCCATGATGAGATTAAGTGAAAGAAAAAAGAGAAAAAAAGTAAGAGAATAGAAAGAAGACAAAATTGTAAATACAAAAGGTTAAAAATATGAAGAGAATGTTATAAACAAACTACAAGCAAATTTGAAAACTTCAAGAAAAAAGGCAAATCTTTAGAAAAAGAAAACTGTGTCAAAATGTAGTAGAAAAACAGATTAATCCTCTCCCCAATGACAAAAATAGAACCTGGTAATGCTAGTCTTCCTACTGAGAACTTGAAGCCTAGTAGTTTTACTGACAAATGAAACTAAATATTTAAAGAACTAAATAGTTTCATTTTATGCAATTTCTTTAATCAGAAGGAGGCTAGAACAATCCACACTTCATTTTATGAGGCTTGCATAATATTGATACCGTTACCTGACAATGAGCGTGTGAGAAAGGAAAGTGCTACTCCTGAATTCGGCTGCATAAATCATATAAATTCTAAACCTAAGACTAGCATACTGGATCCAGCGACTTAAAAGTATAATTATCCATAACAAACAACGTAGACTTATCCCAGCAATGAGAGGTTGGTGTAACGTTAGCAAATCAAGTCATGCAAATTATCATATTAATTAATTTAAAAGATATGGGGAAAGCATATCACAAAACATGGGCTTTCCTCTTAGTTAAAACCTCTGACAAACTGAAGTGCAAGCTGCGGACGATGGCTTGTGGTGCCCTGCAGCACTTAGTCTCTGAATATTTGATTTCAGAATATTTTATCTCACCGAAAGTGTTTTGCAGGACATTTCTCTGCTTTCCTGCTTTAGGGCTCGTCTCTAGAAAGCACAGTGGCCAGAAAAGCCAGGCAGTTACTGCACGTGGGTAATACCCAACCAGTGGGGATAAAAATTCTCAGGAAAAAATAATATGGATCTAGTAGATTGACGATGACATAACACTGTCAGTGGAAGGTTTAATTTTGGAAGAACATAGAAGAATTTTAAACACATCTGCTTTTGTCAACAAACATACATTGGGTATCTCCTGCGTCAGACACTGTGTTGATGGGAAATGAATTGATCAAGGCACAGTCCACACCCTTAAGGAGCTCAAAGTCACGTGAAAGAAGAGCAGCAGGGATCAAGTAATGAAAACACGTAGCATGAAAACACTAAAATCGAGATTGATTTAAGGTTCTGTGTCTAGATGGTACCTAGGGAAGACATGAATACCCTCTCTAATGATGGAGGATTTTCCAGAAAGATGCTTTGATGGCTAAGGGGAGTCCACATCATACAAGGGGTGGAATAGGTATTTCACAGGGAGCAAAGAAAGATTCATAGGTTACAAGAGTGTGTTCCAGGAAAGAACAATGCAGTGGGTAAACCTGTGGAGTTGGGAGCACAATCGGTGACTACCAAGATGGTAGGTTAAAAGACATCATTACGATTATCCATCCTTGCAGGCGCTGGGAATTTTCAGTGTATTTAAAATGAGATAATGGGCTTGGCGCCTGTACCTTGCCAGCCACATACACTGAAGCTGGAGGGTTTGAGCCTGGCCTCGGCCTGCTAAACAACAATGACAACTGCAACCAAAAAATAGACGGGTGTTGTGGCGGGCACTTGTAAGTCCCAGCTATTTGGGAGGCTGAAGCAAGGGAATCACTTAAGCCCAAGAGTTTAAGGTTGCTGTGAGCTATGATGCCATAGCACTTTACTGAGGGTGGCATAGTGAGGCTGTCTCAAAATAAATAAACAAATTAAAAAAAAAATGAGATAATGGTGTAATCTGCTGGCCTCAAAAGAAGTTGAAAAATAAGCTCCAAGTTGGGAAAAGAGAAATGTAGTACTGTTTTTACACCCAGAGAGTGAAGTCTAATGTTTTGGAAATTAGAAGGGACAACTTCAGCACCTGCTTCTCCTTTGAGACTGTATACTCATAGGGCTGACCTTGGTTCTTGGACTCTGAGGAGACAACAAGAATGAAGCTTGTGTGTCAGGAGTAGCTGCATTTTCCTGATGTCAGTATGTAAGAAAGTAAAATTTAATTAATTAATTATTTTAAATTCCTAGGATTTTTTTTTTTTTTGAGTCAGAGTCTCAAGCTGTCACCCTAGGTACCATGCTATAGTAGTGTCACAGCTCACAGCAACCTCAAACTCCTGGGCTTAAGCGATTCTCTTGCCTCAGCCTCCCAAGTAGCTGGGACTACAGGCACCAACTGCAACGGCCTGGCTATTTTTTGGTTGTAATTGTCATTGTTGTTTGGCAGCCCAGGCTGGATTTGAACCCCCCAGCTCTGGTGTATATGGCTGGTGCCCTAGCCACTGAGCTACAGGTGCCTAGGATTATTTTTTAATTTGTATATTTATCCTTAGGTATTTAAATCCATGCTTAGCAATACACATGACTTTAGTGAAATGTCAGTTATGGATTCTAAATTCCTCATCAGGTAATACACATTCTTTTAATGATTTAATTCATCATTTTATTTTATTTTATTTATCTATCTATTTTTTTTTTTTTTTTGAGACAGTCTCAAGCTGTTGCCTGGGTAGAGTGCCATGGCGTTACAGCTCACAGCAACCTCCCACTGTTGGGCTTAAGCAATTCTTTTGCCTCAGCCTTCCAAGAAGGTGGGACTACAGGTGCCTGCCACAATGCCTGGCTATTTTTTTGGTGTAGTTGTCGTTGTTTAGCTGGTCCGGGCCAGGTTCGCACCTGCCACCCTCGTTGTATATGGCTGGCACCCTGCTGACTGGGCTATGGGTGCCACCTAATTCATTATTTTAAAGAAAGAATTTAAGATTAACTATTAGAAAATGAAGACAAAGCCAAACCAAAGAAAACCTCCTGACGATCTAATGAGAAGCTCAAAAATATATTTCCTTTCTCAAATACAGGAAAGTATTTTTATAACTTCTCTTAGGCTGAGACACAAAAATTGAGTTTTTATAGCGACAAATCTTATCAGACCATTAATAATGAGGTTACCTACCTCAGGCCATGTTGTCCTTTTCTATCTCTGGGATACAAAAATTGGGATAAACCAATGAACTTACATATAAATTATGTGTTTCAGCAGCCACAGGCATTTTAAGAGCACCAAACGAACAAAAAAGTCAACTCACTATGGTTGGCAGAATTATTTTAGTGGTTTTTGAAAGATACCAAGAACTGTCATCTTACAGTCCACACTGGGGTGGTGATGCATCCATTAGTCTCTATTCCTACTGCCCTTTCTGTCTGGTCACCTGGTAGCATTCTGAGTCTCACCAATTTCTTTTAGTGAAAGATTTGAGACTAAGCATGTCTCTTCCACGAGCATTATCTTTATTGTCATGCCAATATTTTGAATTAGACATTTGGAAGTCTGTTTTCTCAACTATAAAATATGTTGATGAAAAAAATTATTCAATAAAAAAGTGAAATATCTCCTGCTCTCTGCTTTAGGGCCACTTCACTTGTTAATGTCTGACATACGGAAATGAATATGACTCTTAGGATATATCAGTAAATATTATCAAGGAGAGGAAAAAAAATTAAAAAAAATTATACAGATGAGCATGGTTACTTCACAATAAAATTTTATTTATGGACACTAAAATTTAAATTTCATATAAATTTTCATGTGTCATGAAATATCATTTTTTACTATACCGAATCCATGGGCTGTACAAAAGCAGGCAGCAGGCTGGAATTTGGCCTAAGGGCTGTGGTTTGTGGATTTCTGCATTAGACACATATTGTGGGCATGAATCTCAGCACAAGAGTAAAGTTTACAAAAGATCTAACATTTTTAATTTTCTCCATAATATAACTTAATTCATGTTGCCAGCCTCCTTTCTGCTAAGGTGACAGAAACCATTTGTCCTGCCACTGGGGTTGAAGTTTTAGGATACAGACATAATGCTAAAGCTCTGGTCTGAGTATGGAGAGATATCTGGTCCTAGTTGCAATTTCCCTGTGCTGATATCTCCTGAGGGCTTGATTCGTCTTGCTCATATTTTTCAGTGGTCAGAAGAGTTAGTCCTTATTTCTTATTAACAAGGTTTCTTCCTGTGTTTCTGTTGTATGCTCGCATCATTCTTGCACGATCATGTTCAAGCATGGGGCACTCCATGAGTGGTGAGCTTTCTGCTTGGAAGTGTTCTGCAACCATAGTTCTCTGGAGGCTTCCTAGGGCTTTCTGTCAGAAAGAGAGTTTGCATTCTCTCTATGCTGGGGTCTCCACTGACCAGTAGTCTTCCTCAGCCTGGGAAGTAGGTCACAGGGCCATTCTTTCCCCTGGGTCACCTGTGTCTACACAGCCCTGCCATGCATATTAAGTAGAGCAGCTGAAGCTGGTTAGGTGGGGGTGGGGGGGAAGGAAAGGACAAGGGGTAAAAAGAAATACAAAGGACAGTGCGATTTATCATTCAGCAATGCTCATCTTACTCTGCACACAATTTCACACATTGTATTTTAGTTATTCAAGGTGCATTGAAATCCTACGATGTGCCAAAATCTCCCAGGTGCTGGGCGTATAGTGGTGAGCATAACAGACGTGGTATCTTCACTCATGAATCTTAGAGTGCAATGGATGAAAGATAATCATCATTTGATCTCAAAATTAATAATTATAAATAGTGACTAAGCCATATGGGCCAGGGCATTTTTTGATAATTGTGACAACTTCCATATTTATGCTAAATGAATCAGACAAGATGGTATAATTAATTTGAGCAAAAATGTCAATTGTGGGGGCAAAATCTGTTGGAAGACTCTCTCTCTCTCTCTCACCCACACACTACGCATACACCCTCTCTCTTTCACCCATACACTACGCATACACCCTGCCCCTCATACTCAGAGAAACATAGATAAGATCAACTAGTCTCAAATAGATGTGAAATGTTTTGAATTTTTGACTATGAAAATTAGCATGCTTGCAGTCAGTCCTACTGAAGAGCCGGCTCTGAATTTCCTCCCTTGGCTGCCCTGCTCTCCACTACAGCAGTCATTCAGTCCCTAAACCACTACTTCAACTTTCCGCCAAATAATCGTCCAGCTTCCAATATTCCCCCATCCAGCCATTTCTGATCTCTTTTTTCAAGTGGCCAAAATAATAATTACGCTAAAACAGATCTGTTCATCTCTCTTTCTAAGAAACTTCCACCAGTGCCCCACATCTTCTCACAGAACAAGGGGACTCTTCTCAAGCAGATCATAGCCCACCTTGCCACCTTCATCTCTAGCTGCTCTCTCCCAGGAACAATAAACCAGTAAGAGCTATGGAGGCTCACTTCCACAGTTTTGCTAAAAATGCAAAACCCTCTCTTCTCCAAGCAGAACTGCTTCCTCCTCAGCATTCCTACAACATTTCAGATGGGCCTAGATCATGGTACAGTGTGCTATCAACATGCATTATTACTTTAAGGAGCCAGTATAAGAGAATGGCTAAGTTTGTGGCCCTGAAGCAAAAGGCTTAGGTTCAAATCCCAGTTGAGTGGTCATGCCTGTTTATTCCTCAATAAAATAAAAAAATAACAAAAAAAAAGAAAAGAAAAGAAAAGAAAATTAGCATGCAGGTATACGAACTGAAGAAAGACAGACACAAATGTCTGAGGAATAACGGTTTTCCCACACAACTCTATTATTATTTGACTCTCTTTTATGTGCAAGGGATACAAGAGACTCCTGAAAACTTTCCAGACACCTAAAGGTAAGTGCACTGCAGACATCCTATAGGGACTATTTGGCATTAGAATGCAATGACATTTCATGCCTTTCAAAAATTTGTGTGAAGCACTGACTTGAATCAGAAATTCACAAATCAACTGCCTCATCAAAGAGCTATTTTACAGTCTTCTGGGTCTCCTGCTAGGCCAGGACTCCATTTCAGCACAGAAGAAGTTCAATTATAGTGGATATCTATTTCTAATAGGAAATACATTAAAGTCCAGAATTTAAATGTGTAGAACAAAAATATTTATCAGCCAAGTTTAAAATATTGAGGGGGTGGGAGAGTGATTTTGATACCCTCTAACATAGGAAATAAGATGGAAGGTATGAAGTTCACTTAGGATACCAGTAGAAACAGGTTGTGAAAATATTTTGTCTATCCAAAATATTTTTTTCTGTTATTAAAGAGGTATAATTTAACAGTTATAAAGGATTTGCTCACTAAAAAGGTAAATGGAAAGTGGAAAATAATGGAGGGAGTTTCTCTGAAATTGCCTAAAATAATTTTTCAATAGCTATGACTATGGTATTAGTATTATTTCAAGGAAATATAGGGCTTCTTTCTTTAATTTTCATGATAGTGCAATGAGAAAGAGTAAAATCAATTTCCTGAAATTCCATTTAAATTAATAACTTTTCACTCAGTATGCAATATGCATTTTTAATTGAACTGTTTCTAATTTCACTGCGAATCCATTTCTGAACACAATACTTTTACTGGATCCTGCACCTGGTAACTTCCTGCCACAATTCTCCCCGCTTTCAACGATACCGAAGTTAATTCAGTTTGCGAAGTGCCCAGCAACATCCATGCCGTCACTCTGAGGAGACGGAAGTCCCCCGAACCTAGATCAGCTATAAAATAAATTGATCATCTTGGTGGAAAATTAAGAATTTACTCTGAGGATAATTCATTGTCAAGAAAACATACCTCCTGCCTACACATTTTCAACCCTCACAGCATCTCACGGCTCCTACACGTTCTTCATGTAACATTGTCTAATTAATGATTCCAGTAATCATCACTTTTATCATAGTCAATTCTGGGCTGTCCGAGGGACTTAGGTTAAAGGTTAAAGAAGAAGAAAAACATGATAGTTTTGATAAAGGGTATTTTAAAATATATATAACTATGTTCTACACACAACAAACCATAAATAGTTCTTACAAGAACAAATCTAGACAAAAGACTATGTTCACAATCTTTTCTTCCACAAATATTCATTAAATTCCTCCTTTTGTTTCTTTTGCACTTACAGATACAAAATTACACTCTCTTTATGTTATTACCTGGACTCTTGTAATATCAGAGAAAGGATAAAACACAAGAATTGATTGTAGTGACTGCTCATTCATAAAACCACATTAAAACCACATTTCTTTCTTTCTCTTTTTTTTTTTTTTTTTTTTTGTAGAGACAGAGTCTTATTTTATCGCCCTCGGTAGAATGCCATGGCATCACACAGCTCACAGCAACCTCCAACTCCTGGGCTTAAGTGATTCTCTTGTCTCAGCCTCCCAAGTAGCTGGGACTACAGGCCCCTGCCACAACGCCCGGCTATTTTTTGTTTGCAGTTTGGCTGGGGCCGGGTTTGAACCCACCACCCTCCGTATATGGGGCAGGCACCCTACTCACTGAGCCATAGGCGCTGCCCTAAAACCACATTTCAATCTTTGGACATTCAAGTTTTATTTTTCAAAGAGAGAAATTGGTATTATACTTGTGAAAGTCTCTAGACAGAGAAATCTAGAACAAAAAACACAAACATGACATAAATTTAAACTTTGGTTAAGGGAACACAATTCTTTTAGCTCTTTAAATAAATCTCCCCACTCCTGGCTAACTTTCAGGCCCCGCCCTACAAATACACAACAAAACAGAATCCATCTTTAGAAAGTAGGCAAAGAAAATTAAATTAATTTGTAAGATTACTGAGTTAAAATTAACTTTGGATACATCAAACTTCTGACAAAATATAATTGTATTTTCTATTTCCTATGTACTTTACATATCTGAAATATTTCTGTGTAATAAGTGAATACACTCATTGCCACATTTCATTGTTGATTAAGTCCATGGCATGAGCTGGGAATAGGTTTGAGTTTTGGTGCAGTCTGTGTTACCCACTAGCTATATGATCTTGGGAAATAATGCATATAGGCCTCAATTTTGTTATCTGAACATTAAAAAATTAAAATAGATTTTTCCAAAGACTCTTCCAGTTCTAAAAGCTCATAGTTTGAAATATATCTTTGATAATTTTAACCATTCATGCAAATTTACATGTGCCTTCCTATTAGATCATTGCTTCACTTGATGCTAGGTTCTTGTTCAGAAAAATGAAGCACATGTATAATAATTTCCTCAGGGAGCCTATGCGATTCTATATAGTTACCCGTCTTGCAATATAATTTTCACGTGCATAATTGGGTAAAGTGAGTGGGTTGGACAATCCTTAAGAAGTGGTTCTCTGGTTGTCTCAGCTAACTTAAGAGCAGAAACACAGGCAGGCTGGGGTTTCAAAGTGTGCTAAAGGAGACCCAGGCACCAGGAGATACTTAGGTGACTAATGAAAACAGTAAAGGATTTAGGCAACTTTAATTGCCTTAAAGTCATAGGGCAGTGATGAATTCTGATGTCAGGACAGGTCAGCACACAAGAATGCAGGATTAATAAACACAGAGATCCCAGTAACGATCAAAATCCGAAATAGGCAGCACTTTTTTTTGTAAAGATTCGGATACTAAATATTTTGGGACACAGTCTAAGTACTCTTTGTCACAAGTACTCAGTTGTGCAGTCGCAGTACGGAAGCGGTCATAGATCATATGGAAATGAACAAATGTGGCTGTGTTGCAATAAAACTTCGTTAGGGGACACAAAAATTTGAATGTCATGTAGATTTTGCATGCTACAAAATAGTATTTTTTTGATCTTTTTAACCACTTTAAAAGGTAAAACCTATTCTTATTTGGCAGACTGTACAAAAACAGATGGCAGGCCAGATTTGGCCTGCAGGCTGTTGTTTGCCAACCCTTGATAATAATATAACACAGTCAGATTGGGGACTTTTGAAATATGAATGAGTCTGTAATATGTTAATTTTAGTAAGTTAAAATCAGCAAATGTATTATTTGAACACATTCCATTTTCTTAAAACTTTATCTTGCAATAGTGTTTGCATTCTTCATTAACTTGATAATAATGTCTACTACCTATGGCTTATTTATTGAACTTATAGTAAAATACAAAAATTACACTAATGTTCCAGTCATAATCATCAATGTTATTTTAAAGCTCCTTACAATTATTCTCTGAGGCAATGTTTGCACTTTTTCTATAAAGAAATGAAGTGATCAAATAATTAAGTTCTGCAGCATATGGGTATCATAGGTAGACTGTCAAATTGAAAGCCTTTTCTGTTAATCACTCTACTATAAAGATTGAGATATCGTTTGTTCTTTAGAAAAACACAGAAAATCTTTTTTCATGTCCATATTGGCCCAAATTATAAACTCATAATGAGAGTTAATCTTATGTTCAATTGTCCATCTTTCTGTTTTGAGAAAATGTTTTTCTAGCATTTATGTGCCAATATAAAAATCATGAAAAAGAAAAACAAAAAACCCTCACATTTGAAAGAAATAAATACTGAGTTATTTTAAGGCTGTAATGAACTACAAAATCATTTTATGAATATTTCCAGGGTGGCACATTATTAACAATCACATCCCTACTTAATCCAATCATAATATTTTGAAGGATCTTAGTACATTTAATAAAAAACTAGTAGTTCATTCATCTATTCATTCTATCAGTAAATATTTATTAAGCATTTGCATATGCCAAGCAATATGCTCTGCTTGGGAATACAAAATTGAGAAAGACAGATCTCCTCTGTCCTCAACCTAGTGAAGACAAATACATGTATTTATTAAATAGCCACAAAAAATGCCTTTGATGCATATTGCTAAGAAAAGAGAAAGATATCCTGAATTTGTTAATACAGCATCTATTCCAGGATCTGCAGGGGGCAGTAGGGGTTGTCAGGAAACACTATGGGGATGAGATCTACCAAGGCAAAGGCAGCAAAGGAAGGGAGGTCCCAGAGCTCTGTGTGGCCCTGGGGTTGGAGAGCACTTAGAATGACTTTCAAGCATCTGCATGCTAGTTTTCTTGAAAGAAGAAAGCAAGATGTATAGTAGCCCAAGCTCAGGCCATAGTGATAGGTCAGGTGAGATGGTAGAGATATAAAGGGCTTGTTGAAGGATCTGGCCTTTATCTTAGGAGTCATGGAAAAGTTTTAAACAAAAGAATGAAAGATCTCATTTTCATTTTAATCATTGGGCACCTAGGATGAAATGAGAACCGAAGTGATCTGGGAAGTCCAGTAAAAAGGCTGTTGTGACTTTTTGTTTTTTCTTATATGGGCATACGGTAGTTCATGTTGGTTTGAGTACATTGTATGCTTGTTCTTCCATTCTTGTGATACTTTAGTTAAGAGGATGTTGTCCAAATCCTTCCAGGTAAATATATACAAAAGATGTAAAGTCTCCACCTTTCTTTAGGGCGAATAGCATTCCATGATACATGTATACCATAGTTGATTCGTCCATTTGTGAGTTGATAGGCACTTGGGTTGTTTCCACACCAAATTCAGGTGTAGGGGGGAGAAGTGGGGTATTTGGTGTGCTCTCACTTAATGGGTACAATGTAAGGAGATAGGGGACACCTCCCAGCCTCAACTACAACTTGGACTTTACCTAACAAAAGCAAACAATGTGACCTGGTCATTTGTACCCAAATATTAATCTGAATTTTTTCCGAAAAGGCCATTGTGATGATCTATTTGAGTGATGATAGTGTTTTAAACTAAGGTAGTTATTGAAGAGACAAGAAGAAGTGTAGGCAGATTCATAAAATATGTTGAAAGCAAATACATTTGAATGGTTCATTTCTTCACATTCTTTGCATCTCAGTAGGAATAATGCCTAAAAAGGCCTTTCCTGACTACTTTATCTCATTCTTAGTCTTTAAAACATTCTTTTACACTGCATTTTGTTTGGATTAATTATTATTTCCTTCTTCAATGCTTTCATTCACTTCCGTGCGCTCTATTGGCAATAGGACTATGTCCTTCTTGCTCACCACTATATTTCTATCGCAACATTCTGCTTGATTCAGAGCACCACTCAACACCCATTTGTGAGGTGATGGAACAAATAAGCTGAGTTTCGTAAACAACTACTTTGAAACATATGGCCCTTAAACCACATTTGGAGGAATAAAGCATGAGTTGACCACTTGGATGGTGGTTTGATAACATGCATTTATTACTCTTTGCCATGTAATATAAATAAAATTGTCATACATGTATTATTTAGATATTTAGGATTAAATTGAACTTTTGAATTTCAAGATAAAGATTTACACACAGTTACAAGAGAAAATACGGAGAAAGATTACATATCCTTCATCTAGATTCTGGCAAAACTGTAATATAGAATCACAATTAGAACGTTGGCATTGATACAGTCAAGATACAGAGTATTTCTATCACCACAAAGATTCATGTGTGAGTCATTATAGTCCCACTTATTTCTTTACTATCCCTATAATCCTTTATCGTGGCAACAATTAGTCAATTCTTTATTTCATCTTAAGAGGGTTAGACAAATGGACTTTTACGGTATGCAACCTTTGGGGATTGACTGGTTTCAGGTAACATTACACTCTTGAGACCCATTGAAGTTGTACATTTCAGAAGTTTATTTTATTTTACTACTGATTATTACATTATGATGTGGTTGAACATGATTTATTTTAAAATTATCAATTAAAAGTTATCTGAGAGATTAAAGAGGGAGTGGAGCAAAATGGCAAGATCATTCCTCTGGATGAACACCAAATTCAACAACTATTCACACAACCATGCACCTTCAGAAGAACCAAAAAATAAGGTGAGAAATAATACCGCCTGGTTTTAACATTATGTCAGGGAAAGAGGCAGTGCAAAGGGCAGAAAAGACAGTCTTGCATTGCCTATGCCATGCCCTCCCCCACTGCCTATCGGTGCCTCACCACTATGCCAAGTAGAGAGAGAATCTGTGTGCCCAGGGAAGGGAGAGTGAAGTGATTGTGAAACTGTACATTGAAACACGGGGCCTCCCTGGCCCAGGGAAAGACAGCACAGGGCAGAATTCTGCCAGTGCTCATTAAGGGAGCATTTTGATCATCATGGCCAGGGGAAAATTCTCCGGCCCCAAACCCAAGTTCCAGGAAGGCCCACCACCAGCTACCATAAAGCAGCCATGGAACTGGACTAAATTCACAAAGGCTGCTGTTGTTGGAAAACTGCCTCTGTGAGGCTCGGAGCCAATGGACAAGGGGTGGACATGACCCAGTGAGACACCAGTCATGGTGAACAACTTCCACCACTGTGACAACCCCCACCTCTCATTCTGTATAGTCTGTATCACCGTGATACCATAACCAGAAAAAGATACAACCAAAAAATAAAACTATAGGCCAATATCTCTGATAAACACGAGGATTTAAATAAAAATCCTTAACAACATACTAGCCCACCAAATTCAACAAAACATCAAAAATAAATTATTCACCATAATCAAGTGGGATTCATTCCAGGGATGTAAGAGTGGTTCAACATAGGCAAATCAATCAATGTAAAGCATCATTATAAACAAAGGACAAAACCCATATGAACATTTCAATGGATGCTAAAAAAGCATTTGACAATATCCAACATCTCTACATAATAAAAATTCCAAAAAAAAACCTAGTTATAAAGGGAACACACCTCAATACAATACAATTCATTCATGGCAGACCCACAGCTAGCATCATACTGTACTGTATCAGGAAAAGCTAAAAGACTTTCCTTAAATATCTAGAACAAGAAAGGATGACCACTTCCATCACAGTTATCAACATAGTACTAGAAGTTGTAGCTATAGTAATCTGATAAGAGAAAGCAATAAAGGGCATCCAAATTGGAAAGAAAGAAGTCAAATTGTCTGTGCTTGCACAAGACATGATCTTATATCTAAGAAACCTAAAGACTCCACAATAGGAATGATTACAACTGATAAATAAATTTTGCAAAATTTCAGGATTCAAAATCAATAAGGGGAAACCTTGTACACTATAATGGGAACATAAATTCGTGCAATGACTATAAAGAAAAATATGGGTTTTTAGTTTTTTGAGGAAAAACTAGAAAAAGAAGTACCATATGTCCTCTTTCTGTCCCCTCCCCTCCTCTTCCTCCCCAACCATCCTCCTTCTTCCTTCTCCATCTGTCCTCTTTCTATCCTTTCCTCTCCTCTCCTCATTCCTTTCCCATCCCCCTCCCTTTTCTGTTCCTCTCCCTCCTCCTCCTTCTTTCCCCAACTATCCTCCTCCTTCCCCTCACATCACTCCTCCTTTAGTTCTCTCCCTTTCTTCTTCTTTCCCTAATTAGCCTCCTTCTTGCCTCCTCATCTCTCCTACTTAAGTTCCCTGCCCTCTTCTTCCTTCCTCCCCCAACTACACTCTTCTTTCCCTCTCTATCCCTTCTTCTATTCCCTCCCCCTTTTAATACCCTCCCTTGCTCCCCATTCCTTCCCTATCCTTTCTTCTTTCTCTACCTTTCCTTCTTTCATTCCATCCCTCCAGCTTCCTTCTTCTTGCTGCTTCTTTTATTCCTCCCCATTCCTCCCCCTTTGTTTTTTAGCTCTCCTACTCTTTCTTTGCCCATATGTCTTTCAGTCCCCTCTATTATGCAGCCATGTTTATTCCTTCAACAACAGTCAGGTCTACCATCAGAGTCACCACATCGGCGCACTTGACCTGGCAGCCTACTTTAGTCTCTGAGACTATTGAAATGGACACCACTTTTCCTTCTATGGTTGTGATTTTCAACTCTCCCACAGCTTTAACATGAGCTCTTCTGCATTCTCCTCAACCCCCTGTAGTGTAGAAGGGAGATGTCCTGCAGAGACCAGAGTCCCCTTCAGCCCATTTTCACTTATGGTCTGCTGCCCAATCTCAAATTTTAACCATCTCATTGTCCTAGAAACAACTGGTCAGCCCATATTTGGGAGCCCACATTTGGGCAGTGGCAGGGAGCCTCTTTTACCAGGATCCCTGTCTTCCTTCACTCCTCCTGTCACCTTCACTCTGGTGGACAGGGCCTGCCTTTGACACCAATATTATGTATACTACAGCTCCTTCTGAGGCTGTCATCTCTGAATCTTCTCCTATCTCAAAGAAGAAGAATGTCCTATTCCTTTTTACATGGAGTTTACTGGGAACACACCATGAAGCATTTCCTCATGACAGGTCCCCAATGGAAAGAGCCTGTTTGGATATTTGGTCAGGTGACCATTCACAACCCCCAAGCATCATCTTAATCCACATGAAGCATACAAGAACAAGTTCCCTGGCCTCTCCTACAGCCCTAATGCTATCAATTTTGGCGATTGACCTATTAGCCCTCAGTCAACAACCCAGGTGCTTTTTCCCTTCACACACCTAGGACATCTGGCTTGGAGTTTCCACCAGGATGCTCAGCAGTGGGGAGAGGGGACAGTACTTTTTTGTTGGCCAGTACCACCCCAGGCCAACTGGTGTTCATAAGATCTTCAACTTCTGTGACTGGTGGAAACTCTGAGGTCTGTGTGTCTGCCCCTGCTACTTACAGGTTTTCCATTTCCCCTAACCCCTTTGCCTCAGTGGACCTTTTCTTTCCCACAAAATGTGTGTAAATCCCTTCTGTTAATCAGCCCCTGTTCATGTGTCTTTGCTCTTTGAATAAACTGTGGAGGAAGAGTTACATGTATGAGGGCTGATGTGTTGAGCCTGACTTCCCACAGACTTTTCCTGTTCCCAGGGAAGAGGATGTGGATGTAACTACCCTTCCCCACCCTTGCCTCTTTTTTCTACTCTACTCTTCTCTTCAACCACTCTCCTCTCCTTGGAGACTAGATCTTCCCTGATGTGTGTTAGGAGATACACTTTCTGATTTTAGTTTTTAAAAACACATAAATTTTTTTTGTGTGTGTGTGTCTTTGTCTTTAGATGAGACTTAAGGTAGTCATGCTCACAGATTCCCACTTCACCCCGAGGGGATGATCTATAATTATTGAAAAGTAATATAACTTAGAATTTCTCATGATGCTTAAAAATATCAGAAAAGATTCTCTTTGATACCTGGTCTGGCTCTTATGTAAACCACTAGAATAAAAAAATCACAACAGTTACAATTATATCCAGTTCTGTCTGCCCTCAAGTTCTCCTGGGTCTTCAGTAAACTTAATTGCTGAAAATTATATCTTTGCTAAGGCATTTCACAGCCCAGGAAAACCATCTGAAGATGGGGACAAGGGAACAGTATAGCATTTCCCCCAGCTTCTAACACATTTCATTAAACATTTGATGTTTTTACTGTCTCCAGTTTGGCCTTTTCCTGAATGTCATATAGCTAGAATCATACAGTATGTAGCATTTTCAGACTCATTTCTTTCACTTAGCAATATATTTAAGTTTCCTCTAATGCTATCAATTTTGGTGATTGACCTATTAACCCTCAGCCAACAACCCAGGACAATGAGATGGTTAAAATTTTGAAGTTGGGTTGCCTATTCATGGCTTGATAGCTTATTTCTTCATAGCACTGGATAATTTTTCATGGTCCAATGTACTACAGGAATATCTGTGGTAATTTCAATTACCTAAGGGCATCTCACTTGATTCTAATTTCTGGAAATTATGAATAAGACTTCTATAAACATCCTCATATATTTATATTTCTCTGATAAATATCTTTTCAATATATTAGGGCAATTATCAAGGAATGAGATTGTTGGATTGTATGGTAAGAGTATGATTAGTTTTTTAATACAATGCCAAACTTTATTCCAAGTGGCTAGATCATTTTGCATTCCCACTAACAATGAATAGGAGTTCCTATTGCTCCATATCTTTGCCAGCATTTGGTGTAGTTGGTGTTGTAGATTTTGAATGTTCTAACAGGCATGTTCTGGGACACCACTGTTGTTTTAACTTCTTGATGACATATTAAGTGGAACATCTTTTTTTTAATTATTATTATTTGGGATTCATTGAGGGTACAAAGAACCAAGTTACACTGATTGCATTTGTTAGGTAAAGTCCCTCTTAAAATTGTGTCCCACCCCTAAAAGTTGTGTCACATACCATTAATCCCCCTCCCCCAACTATCCTCTCTCTACTCTTCTTTTCCCCCACCCCCTCCTGCCTTTTCTCTCTCTGCTCTACCCTCCCCTCACCCCCCACCATGTACTAGGTCACCAACTGTCCTCGTATGAGAATTGAATACATAGGTTTCTTGCTTTTCCATTCTTGTGATGCTTTACTAAGAATAATGTGTTCCATTTCTATCAAGGCTAATACAAAGGATATAAAGTCTCTATCTTTTTTAATGGCCGAATAGTTTCCACAGTATACGTATACCACAGCTTATTAATCCATTCCTGGGTTCGTAGACATTTAGGCTGTTTCCACATTTTGGCAATTGCAAATTGAGCTGTGATAAACAGTCTAGTGCAAGTGCCCTTATGGAAAAAGGATTTTTTTTTCTTTCTGGGTAGATGCCCAGTATTGGGTTTGCAAGATCAAATGGGAAGTCTAGCTTGAGTTCTTTGAGTGTTCTCCACACTTCCTTCCAAAAAGGTTGTATTAGTTTGTAGTTCCACCAGCAGTGTAAAAATGTTTCCTTCTCTCCATATTGAGGCCAACATTGTAATGTGGGTTTATTGATATATTGTGATGTGGGTCATTCTTGCTGGGGTTAGATGATATCTCGGGATGATTTTTTGATTTGTATTTCTCTAATAATTAGGGATGATGAGCATTTTTTCATATGTTTAGTCATTAATCTGTCTTCTTTAGAGAAGGTTCTATTCATCTCTCTTCTCCATTGATATATGCGATTGTTGGCTTTTTTCATGTGTTTTAATTTGAGTTCTCTGTAGATCCTAGTTATCAAGCTTCGGTCTGATTCAAAATATTCAAATAATGCTTTCCTATTGTGTAGGTTGTCTATTTACTTTGGTTGTTGTCTTCTTATCTGCACAGAAGCTTTTCAGTTTAAATAAAATAAGTCCCATTTGTTTATTTTTGTTGTTGTTGCAGTTATCGTGGAAGTCTTCTTCATAAAGTCTGATATCTTCCAGTGTTTTTCCTATGCTTTCTTTCTTATGCTTTCTTATCATTTCATGCCTAAAACTTAGGTCTTTTATCTATCTTTAATCAATTTTTGTGAGTAGAGAAATGTGTGGGTCCAGTTTCAGTCTTATACATGGGGATATCCAGTTCTCCCAGCACCATTTATTGAATAGAGATTCTTTCCCCCAGGGTATGTTCTTGTTTGGTTTATCACAAATTAGGTGGCTGTATGATGTTAGTTTACTTTCCTGGTTTTCTGTTCAATTCCTAATGTCTGTTTCTAGGACCCCAGTTCACTTCAACTCAAATAGAGCTTCTCCAAGACCCATTGCGATGAACCTGTCCATAGTCAAGACAAAAGAAAAGATTCTGCAAGCTGCCAGGAGTAAGTGCCAATTGACCTACAGAGGCAATTCCATCAGTGTGACTTCAGACTTCTCTAAAGAAACTTTTCAAGCCAGAAGACAATGGTCATCTATCTTTAAACTACTTAAACAAAACAATTTCCAGTCCAGAATTCTATATCCTGCTAAACTAAGCTTTAAAATTGATGGAGAAATCAAATCTTTTACTGATATGCAAACCTTGAGGAAATTTGCCCCAACAAGACCAGCTCTACAGGAAATACTTCAACCTTTTCTACACACTGACCATCATAATGGACCACCAGCAAAGCACCCAGAAAGTAAAGGACAGAATCTAACTTCCACAATGATGCAAAAGATAGAACTAAGTAATGTACTTCCACAAAATAAGGTGAATAGAATGTTACCACACTTATCAATTATATCAATAAATGTTAATGACTTGAATTCCCCACAGAAGATGCAGACTGACTGACTGGGTAAAGAAACCAAAGCCATCTGTCTGCTGTCTGCAGGAAACACACCTTGCCTCAAAAGACAAGTTAAAACTCAGAGTTAAGGGTTGGAAGACAATTTTTCAGGCAAACAGAATTCAGAAGAAAAGAGGAGTTACAATCTTACTTTCAGACACAAATAGATTTAAAGCAACTAAAGTCAAAAAAGACAAAGATGGACACTTCATATGGATCAAGGGAAAAATACAACAACAAGACACTTCAATTATAAATATTTATGAACCCAACTTAAATGCTCCCAGATTCTTGAAACAAACTTTACTTACTCTGAGCAATATAATATCCTATAACACCATAATAACAGGGGATATTAAGACTCCTTTTACAGAGCTGGACAGATCCTTTAAACAGAAATTAAACAAAGATATAAGGGACTTAAATGAGACCCTAGAACAACTGTGCTTGATAGATGTATATAGAACACTCTATCCTAAAGCTGAAGAATATACATTCTTCTCATTGGCCCATGGAATATTCTCCAAAATTCATCATAGCCTAGAACACAAAACAAACTTCAACAGAATCAAAGGAATTGAAACTTTACCTTGTATCTTCTCAGACCATAAGGCACTAAAGGTGGAACTCCAACAAAAACATTCAACCCCACACAAAGGCATGGAAATTAAACAACCTTATGCTTAGTTACAGTTGGAAGAAGGAAGAAATAAAGAGGAAATCATTAATTTCCTTGAGCATAACAACAATGAAGGCACAAACTGCCAGAACCTGTAAGATACAGCAAAAGCTGTCCTGAGAGGAAAGTTTATTGCTTTAGATGCCTGCATCTAAAAAACAGAAAGAGAACACATTAACAAACTCACAAGCCATCTTATGGAATTGGAAGAAGAAGAACAATCTAAGCCTAAACCCAGCAGAAGAAAAGAAATATCCAAAATTAAATCAGAGATTAATGAAATTGAAAACAAAGAAAATCATTTAGAAAATTAATGAAAGAAAAGGAGTTGTTGAATTCCCCAAATCTGATTATGCATTCTTAATTTCTTCTTTCAGTTCTCTAAGTTTTTGTTTAACCTATTTTGTATTTTGTTATTTGGTGCATATATATTTGATATTATTATGTCTTCTTGTTTTATTGGCCTTTTGGTTATTGTTAGTCCTTATTTATTTGATCTGGTGGTCATAATGAAAAATAACATAGATAACGAGAAGGACATATGCTATTTTACATTTAGAATAAGAAGTAAATATTGATTTTTCTAATTCTATTTCCATTTATTATTCATTTGTTTGTTTATTTTTGAGACTGGACTTTGCTCTGTAGCCCAAGCTAGGTTGCAGTGGCATCATCATAGCTTACTACATTCTCAGACTCCTGGGTTCAAATACTCCTGCCTTATCCTCCTTTGTAGCTTGGACCACAGATGTATGCCAACTCACCTGGATAGTTTTTTCTACTTTTTATAGAGAAAACTATAGGCTCAGGCTGGTCTTGAACTCCTGACTTTAGCAATCTTCCCACCTCAGGCCCTCAAAGTGCTAGGATTATAAGTGTGAGCCTCCGCACCAAGCCAGAAGCCAATATTTTAAATATTTTAATTCTCCTCATTTTAAACAATGCCAGAGGGCTTTCATTTTTTTTAATGAAATTTAACAAAATGGTCTTAAAAATGATGTACACGTATAAGAACAAAGGAAAAGATCAGGTAATTTACAAGATAAAAATTTTCAAGATGAACAATACAGGTTAGGATCGTCCCTCCTATGTATCAAGACCTATTTTACTACTATAATAATTTATACAGTATATTAGTAAAGTGAACCAAGAGATCAAAATACAAAGTCCAGAAACATACATAGTCTTATAGAAGAAATTATAAATTTCTGGGGGAAAATGCATTATTTAGTAAATGATCCTGAAGAATTGGCTGCTCATATGCAGGAAAAAAAGTATATATATATGTGTATATATATATTCCTAATTCTAATCAATTACAGATAGTTAAAACTCTAAATATGAAAATAAAACATTTAAAAATACAAGGATATATTTGTGACCTTAGCATAGAAAAACTATTTTAATCAAGTCATTAAAAAATTAAATTATTAATATGATTATATTAAATTACAAATACTTTTTTTAGGAGTCTCATTACAATATGATGGCATGAGGAGCTCTGTGAACTTGTTCCTCACTGAAACTGAGGAAAAAAGAAACCTAGTCATTTAAACTCTCTGAAAATGGCCCTAAGGGCATATAGAGAATAAAGAAACATTTATTCCAATCAACCTACTAAAACTTGGAAAGATCTTTGAGAGTCAGTGGTATTTGAACCCAGATTTGCATCCATCCTTCCTCTTCCATCTCAACAAGACAAAAACTTCAATCCAAACTGGTATCTATTTAACTAAAGATATACTTAGAGATGATTTAGATATGCATATGAATGCTGATGTGGAACAGATAAGGAAACATACACATGCAAGTGGCAAAATGTGTGGGAAGGATGCAGGCAGTTTCAGGACAGTGATCACTTTTGAAGAAGAAATGTAGAAAGTGTACCAGGAATGCTATAAAAAGAGCCTATTTCTGTCTTATCATATTTCTTTTTTATTAACAAACAATCAAATATGATAAAATTTTACAGTTGAAGAAGCTGATTCTATGTGAGCTATCATGAGTAGATTTTTTAAATTACTGTATATTTTTCTGTATTTTAACAACTATTTCATAGTGGAAAAAGCAAAAAGCATCTAAAGAAAACAGAAATTGGATGATAAAGATCAGAGGAGAGAACCATCATAGCATGTGATCATGTGAATTCTTAGACTGCATTATTATAAAATTAAGTGAAATTATATATCCACAGAATTTTCAATTATAAAATCACCTGTAGTGTCACATTTTGTTATGAATTCAAATATTTTAAATGATATTCTGGAATTCTAAAGAGTATATAAATTCAGATGACCAGTGAGTGATCTGGAAGGGACATTTCATCCAGTAATAGCTGATAAAACTGTGAACATTTAACTTGGATTAAAAAAATGAAGAAAGAAAAAGAAAACTATTCAGGGAGGGCTTGAGTCCAAATATTTTAAGTATTGTCATGTGGAAAATGATGTTTCAAGTCCCAAAAATATTGAGCTTAAAAAAAAATGGATGGGAATGTGGGGATAACATATTTGAGATCTGTATTAGGAATAATGGATAGTACAAGGGCTGGGATTATGGACTGCACACATAATGAAACAACCTGGTTTAAGAAGAGTATTTACTTTGCGTCACTGGAGGTGTTAGTTGTAGAAGCTAATAGCCTGTTTGCAAAGAGCATTCCCATCTGGTTGGGATTAAATTATTCTTATTAAATAGAAATAAAAAATATATATTATTTTTCAAGTTTCAGTATTTCTTTGAAAGGAGGAAATCTAGATAATCTACTTATCTTCATGGTGACAATTCTTAATACCATTTCAAATGTTCCAACAGAAGCAGTGGGCATCTTTAAATATCAAATATTCTCAGAACTCCAAACAACCTTGGACACTCATTAGCAAAAGCAAAGCTAAATGTTGGGACAAAAGTTTGGGTATTGGGCTGTTGGTTTGATATGGCATACCTGGCAACACTAGTAAGATTTTAAGGCTATTAACTCATCACTAACTCACAAATCAAAGATGTATAGGATAGAGAGATAGACTGTCATGAAGACCATTTTTCCAATTCTTCCAATTGCAAGAAACAAAGGATCCATTTCTCTGGAAAGTTCAGGTGCTACAGCCAGTCACTGATGATCCCTTTGTTTGTAGCAGGTAACTGCTGCCTTGACATTTTCCAGTGGGAGGTTAGGAAAAGATTTGCAAAATGCTCTTTGCTTCACCACCATTTTAAAAACAATTACAGTGGGGACGCCTGAGATGGAGTTTCTAGGACACCATTTTACGGATCATTGCTCCAGTCCCACTTACTGGTACAAGAAGAGTGCTCTTGTTTTCTATCTCTCCTCACTGTGGGAATCCAGCTTTTGCGCCAGATATGAACCATTCTTGCTCTGAGCACCACAAATACCCAGAATGTTTCAATTTACTGTGGTTGCTGGCCTACACAAGATAGAAAACCACACTTGAATTGTTAAAATCATTATATTGAATATCTTCTTTCTTTTCTAGCCTTATTTTTTTAAAAAATGAGTCAGGGAAAAGGAGTAACAGAAGGCAAAGAATTGTGTCCTTTTCAAAGTCAATAACTCTTCACCATTTTTCTGTACCTCTACCTGTTAGCATGGAACAAAGTTTCTTTCACTGTTCTGTCCAATATGGCAGCCACCACTAATGTGTGGTTATTGAGCACTTAAAATGGGACCATTGTGACTGGAGAATTGAGTTTTTAATTGAAATGGGATGTGCTATAAATATAAAATATACAGTGGAGTTCAAAACTTTAGTAAAAAAAAGTAACAGTTCTCATTAATAAGTTTTGCATTACTACATTGAAATTTTGGATATATTTGGATAAAATAATCTTACTGTTGAGTTTCAAGGCAGTTGTCTGATTCCTAAAATGTTGGGGCTTCAGGCAGCCAGCTGTGTCCTCAATGTTGGGGTGCTCTTGGCCAAAGAATGATGAGACATCTCCAAGTAAAATAAGCATGAAACAGTTGATTGAGGAAGACAAAGGTAGGTTTACTGAGTGAGAAGGTTTACATACCAAGATCGGTTTCCTAGAGATAGAAAGTGGGCCTCCATTGCTGCAACAAGAAAGGACTTTGGGATCAGTGCCCGTAGCATAGTGGTTATGGTGCTGGCCACATAAACCGAAGTTGGTGGGTTTGAACCTGGCCTGAGCCAGTTAAACAACAATGACAACTGCAACAACAACAACAAAAAATAGCTGGGTGTTGGGGCAGGTGCCTGTAGTCCCAGCTACTTGGGAGGCTGAGGCAAGCCCAAGAGTTTGATTTTACTGTGAGCTGTGATGCCAGGGCACTCTACCAAGGGTGTCATAATGAGATTCTGTCCCAAAAAGAAAAAAAAAAAGAATGGCCGGGTGTTGTGGTGGGCGCCTGTGGTCCCAGCTACTTGGGAGGCTGAGGCAGGAGACTCGCTTGAGCCCAGGAGTTGGAGGTTGCTGTGAGCGTGATGCCATGGCACTCTACCCAGAAGGATAGCTTGAGGCTTTGTCTCAAAAAAAAAAAAAAAAAAAAGAAAGAAAGAAAAAAGAAAAAGAAAGGGCTTTGGTTATAGCTGAGGGTTCTATTTTATATTGCCAGGGTTGGGCCTGCCTCATGATTCAGAGCTAACGTTGGAATCAGAGGCTCACAACCCATGGTGACCTGTAAGGGTTAACAGAAATATTAAACTACATCGTAAGAGGAAGTGCTAGCCTAATTCAACCCCCCCGTGAAAAGGCCGAATAAAGAGACCAGTGCTGGTAAGTAAACAGGATAGAACTAGCTACATTGTATAAGACTTAGACAGAAAACGCAGAGCACAGGGCAGGGCCCCTCCAGTCAGAACAGCATAACCACTCCCCCTGTACTAACCCTATATAAGATTGTACCGATCCCAAATAAACAGCTTCGGCTCAGCCTTCTCCCTATACTGTATGAGTGGTTGTGTGATTGTGTCCACCCTTTCCTTCTCCCTCTCATACGCCGATCACGAACTCCCCGACACCGCCTGCCGGTTGGGCAGTGTCAGTGACCTTCCATGATCCTCTCTGAAAGCCATTTGGGGAGGTGTAGATGTCAATGTAGATTTAAGCTAACAACATGGTAATTAGCCTTAAGGTTGGTCTAGGTCACCATCAAGACTCTATTTTACCTATTGGGCCAGTGGGCTAGAGAGTCCTCTAAATCCTTTTGTTGCTGAAAGGCTAGATTGGTGTGTCTATTAGAAAATTTAAAATTACATATGTGACCTCTTGTACGGTCCTGGTCTATAAAATTGGTGCTTGTTCACTTGCTCTTTTTTTCTATCATCTCCCCCCCCACCCTTGGCAAAACTTTTTTAAGACAGGAGAGGCTTATTTTGTCATGCTAAAGAACATGAATTTTATTCCAAGTGGAACAAGATTCGTAATGTATGGTTTCCAACAGGGCAGAGACCATTCTGGTTTTTATTTTTTAAAGATCATTCTGGATATATGTAGACAATAAATTGGGAATGGACCTGTAAGAGGCAAAATTATTGATAAATAATTCTTGAAGAAATTTTGTGAAAAGCTACATTCACATAGTACAGAGCTCATTTGATTGGAAGTATCAGAAATACACTTACAGTATTCCAGAAGAAAAGTGGTTGTTTTGAAAGGGCAAGAAAGATTCTCACAGAATATCCCAAGAGGCCATGGAGCTGGGGATGTAAAAGCCATTAGGAGTCAAGGTAGTTTCTCTCTGCACTGTTATGTTACACTGTAGAACCAACAGACTCTTGATCCAGATTCTCCTTTGTGTCATTTATTTCCTTATGTCTATGCCTCTTTACTTTTGACTTTCTCTCTCTCCTCCCACCCCCCTTAAGCCCACATTCCCACCTGGTCCCCCAGGATTTGCAATAGTCCTGTAATTAGTTGTAACTAATTTTTCAGTGGTTAGGTAGGAAGGTGGGAGATTGGCAAAAGGACTAAGTACATAATTTGCAGGGACAGTGCAAAATGAAAATGTGGGGTTCCTTGCTAAACAATTGAGAATTTTAATACAGCCATAGTAGAGTAATAGATCAAGTGTGGAGCTCTTATAAATGCAAGGTCCTATGAGATTTCACCAATCTAATACCCATGAAGTTGGAGCTGATTGGCAACTCCTTATTTGAGAAATATTGAGCCAGAAAACCAGAGTCATTAGGGGCTATGATACCAGAGGTTTTGCAAAAGAAAATAAAATGTTTGAAATGTTTAAATTAATTATTACTCTTTACCTGTTAGTCCTTAATTTGGGCCATGAAATGGACACTCATTTCAAATCAGCAAGTAGTTAGCAGTAATAGATGGTTTGAAATAAAGCTTCAGAAAGAACTCCAAAGCCCTTAACAATATATGTGCTTTAAAACCGCAGTTTTAAGTTTTATTCCAGACACAGTTTCAGTGCATTAGAGACTTGATCGTCAGCTTATAAGTATTTTTGAATGGGCAGAATTCAAGCCAATAAAATAATTAAAACAACATCTATGGAGGGTACTGAAGGAAAAAGTAATAATTATCTGTAATGCTAAGGAAGTTATTTGTTTAACACAAGTGATAAAAGGGTTTGGATCCTGAAATTTGTAAACTGGTTGGTAAGTTGAGCTCATATCTTGCATTGTGTTTGACATCAAAGATTCCACTGTTACACAACTTCAGTGACAAGGGATCTTGCCTGAGCTTTATTACAGCAATTTAACCTCTCATGTCTTCCTAGTCTTCCTTCAGCAAACTTTTACTGACTTGGTGAACTTAAACAATATCATTTGGTACCCCTCTCCTAAGATTCATTTACGAAGGTAAGTGATGCTGCGCCAGGTACCTACTCAACCACACTGAATAGTAAGTTCCAGCAAAAACTGAACAAAAGATAGTATTTCAGAGTGCTGGAGCTGAAACACAGGTATAATGGTATAGAGAGAGAAAATTTCCAAATGCAGATCTTCAGCTGAAGCGACTAAAAATATATAGAATATTTACTAATTACACGCACCAATTAATGAAATGAATTTGATTAAGGCAGGAAAAAAAGCAGCTATTTATTTTTCCAGGAAACCTACACCTGGTGTTACTAGATTGTAGTGAATGATCAGAGCTTAGGGCTTCCCTCCATGAATATATTTTTTAATAAACATGTTTTTCCCTTGCCTAGCCGGTTGCCAGTAGAAACATCTGCCTGCAGGACTCAGTTTAGCCAAGTCTCTCTTTTATTTTTCTCTCTAAAAGTCTTGAAAGAATAGTTTTGGCCTTTTTCCCTCTGATTAGTTTCCAAAATAGCAGTGGGAATTGAAATTCCAATCAACCCTTATCCAGTACCTGCCTAATCTATCAAAGAAAGATTATGTAAAACAGGAATCAGGTATAATTATTGGGTTTCCTTGAACCTTCTCCCCACAAGGAAAGTTTGCTGAATTAAATTCTATTTTGCATCCATAATATTTTTTCCTTTATCCAGTCTCACTTTTCCAGACTGTGTATAAATAAATAATACATTTTTCACATCACTTTTCATAAAGAGGTTTGCTAAAGTATGTCTTTTCCTCCTCCCCCTCACTGCTTCTTAACTAACCCTTAACTGCTTTGACTTCTAAGTGTCTCAGATCAATATATTTGTATATGATTAGCAAGTCTGGGGAATGAACCTGTCTATTCCAATTTTTACATGACAGCAAGATAGCTGAAAATATGAAGGACAAAGCAAACAGATGGTGTCACCAATGTCCTCCTAACTGCTAATAATTTTTAACATCATTCTCTTTGTAACCTACCATTTTAAAATGTTTTCATCTTTTTTTTCTATTTTCCTACTGTGAATAAAAATTGGATGTAAAGTTTCACTTAAGAATTAACTCACCTAGGTGGTGCCTGTGTCTCAATGGGTAGGGCACTGGCCCCATATACTGAGGGTGGTGGGTTCAAACTCAGCCCTGGCCAAACTGCAACAAAAAAATAGCCGGGTGTTGTGATGGGTGCCTATAGTCCCAGCTACTTGGGAGGCTGAGGCAAGGGAATCACCTAAGCCCAGGAGTCAGAGGTTGCTGTGAGCTGTGGTGTCACAGCACTCTACCAAGAGTGATAAAGTGAGACTCTGTCTCTAAAAAAAAGAATTAATTCACCTAATAGCTACACTAGGTCCATATTGCCTTTATTCTGAAATGACCAATACTAGAAATTTGTAGAGTTTTGTCTAGAACGTTCTGAATCCCCAAGCCACATCATAGGGATGTCAGGATATGGAGAGCGATGCCATATGTCAGTCCCTGGAGCTATCATCAAATAGGGGCAAAGCAAGCCCAAGAGTTTTTGGCTGGAATAGAAGAAGTTCACAGAAACAGATTTTTCATTTGTGTTCTCATGTTTTCAAGCTCAGGAATCTTCAAAGGAAATGCAAGAAAGCATGAAACCATGCAGAATGCAAAGTTGAATAATTCTGGCCAAACATCTATACACTGAACTCAGGTCATCGCACGGATGGGAAAGTTTTCTAATCAGAAAGCTGTCTTCCATTTTGTTTCTCTCTCTCTGACCTTTCTTGCTGCTTTTAGTTGACAACCCTATTTCTACCACTTCTGAGAAGCTTAAACTCAAGGAGACTGTAGTATGGAGACTGTTCTAAATTATAGGGAGCCCCTGGTACCTTTACAAGGATCCCAAGAGAGTCATGCCCCAAATCATTACCAGAGTAAGCATTAAAGCACCATTTTATCTATATATCAGGGACAGAACTTAAAACCACATGTGCAGTCCTGCTTGGTAAAAGTCAGTTTACAGCAATGAATTTGAGTTTGAGACCTCATTCTCTTCCTTCTAGACCACCATACTTTCAACTCCTGAAATCCAAATCCTGAGAGAAGGTTCATGTTTTAGAGAAAAATCTGGTATAAATTATGGGTAATGTCATTAAATCAGATTTGTCAAAGAGAGAGAACTCATGAGCTCAATCCATTAGCTCTATTTATTATATGGACTTAGAAATAACACAAGGCAAAAAGAACCTAAATTTCGGTGCTTTGAGACACCTCATCATGCTAACTTGATATGTGGCCCAAACTCTATCTGAACCGTAACATTAGCCACTTGTCCTTTTCAGGATGAGTGGCGGAACTAGAAAAAGAGGCAAGTGTACAAGTGACTAGTTAGAAAGGGGCACGAATGTTCCTTCTTCAACATATGTCACTTTATATCTACACTTGGAAGACTGGCAAGAGCTGGTGGTAGGGCTGTTAATCTCCAAAAAAATCTATCTATCTAGCCAGCAAGATGACAAATAACCTCTGACAAATATATTCTGACAAGTAACATAGCTCAATATGAAGCATTTTAAGTTTCAACTTTCTTCTGAGGAGAGATTTTGAAAGGATCAGAGCATCATTATGTTCAAAAAGCATTAATTACTCATGAAATAAACAGATTACAGACATGGTTCTAATTCTCCACCTCGCCTGTATCCACACCCTTCGAAATACCATTATAAATCAAGTTTGATCAAAGGGTGGATTCTACTTTTCTACCTGTAAATCTAGCCTGGCCACTTACAAACTTGGGCTAACTGGAAGAAGCAGAAGTCATGACAAGGCAGTTCCCGTTTAGACTCAACAGGACTTCATGTCTCCACTCACTCTCTTAGAACTCTGCCACCCTCATGAAAACAAGCCCAAGCCCCCAGCATGAATGCAAAAGAAAGGAAAAGCTGAGTCACTCCTAGTGAAGCCATAGTAAGCCAGGCAGCCCAGAGTTGACCCAGAGTTGACCAGTGATCCATGAACAAGCTCTGCTAAGATTAGCCAAACTAAGCTCAAATCAAGAGGGTACACAGCCCAGCTGAAGTTTCCCCCTGCTTTTTCGCATCAGCATTCTTTGCCACAAATGCCCAAATATGGTTCCTTGTTCCTCTTTCTTTTGGAGCTTAATGTCCATCCATGATATAGGAGAGGCATTGGCCCCCACATGATTTCTAGGGTGCAGCACACATCACCCCAGTTCTGAAGTTCTTTCAAGTCTTTTGAGCCAATATTTATGGACCAGCCTGCATATATATTGCTATTTCACACATCTCTGACTTTAGCAGTGTCTATCCCTAGAGATGGGCAGGAGTGCTATTCCTTCTGTTTATATATAGCACTGCTCTCATTTTTTTTTACATGCATAACTCATTCATTAAGATTCAGAGCAAGATGTCAGCTACTCCAGCAGACTGGTCCTGCATTCACAGGCTGGGTTAAATCCTCCTCCTCTAGGTTTCCTGGGCATATCTCTATCTTATCTTTTACAAGCATATAGCAAATAGAATCAGGGTATCCACTTCTTTATCTCCCTTTCTTCTCAGCCCACTTCAATCTGCCTTTCACAGTCAACACTCCTTAGAGTTAACTCTAAACAATGATCTGTAATTATGAACAAATCACCCATGCAAGGAACATCTACAAGTCCTTATCTCATTTGACTGCTCTACACACTTAGAAACAACTGAACAATCTTAACTTCCCGAAATATCTTTTTTGTGGCACTCATATATACATGCAATTATAAGTTGGCTTTTACTTCTGTGAATTTTTTATTGATCTCTCTGTTCCCCCATCTCTTAATAAGCTGAATTGGTCAGTGAGGGCAGCATCTTTATTTCTTTTTCTTATCAGGGCACATTGAGTGTTTAGTACTATGAGTGCATAGTACAGAGTAGGTGCTCAATAAATACCTCTGCACAAGTGAACACAGGTATCATTTATCACATGATCTATACACACACATATTTATAAATGTTTTCTACACTGAACTTACCCCCTAGATGATAAGCCTGTGGATGGCAAAGAAATTGAGTCATTTTGCGCCTAGATTGCCTGACCCAGGGATTCACTTTTAGTAAGAATAACAGTTAAAATGGCACAAAAAAAATTTATTGGGCTCATTTTTGCCATTTTAAGATCCTTACAAGTACTATTTATTCCAATCTTCTAATAACCTATGGGATATAGAATCTGTCACTATTTTAGAGGTTTAAAAAAAAGAGTCACGAGAAATTTCACAAGTATTTATTAAACTGAACTGTATGCTCTGACAGCAGACAAACAGAAACAAGAAGAAAAAGAATCACTATTAATACTAACACAGGGCTGCAAATTCCTTAATGAGACGCAAACCCTAACCCTGCCCATCTCTAGAGATATCCTGTGCTGAGTCTGCAGTTCCTTCACTCAACCAGTTCAGGTCTGTGGAAGAACGTTCTTGGTCCCTGAATCTGCTACTTGCTTGCACAAGAATTCCTGTCTGCCCTTTGCTTCCTCACCTGACTCATCCAACTCAAACCACCTTCTTCGTCCAGCAGCCCATTGCTCTGATTGATGTCTTCTACTCAATCCCTGCAAGGTCTGTTTATTGCTCTACCAGCAACCCCTGCTACAATTACTACTACACAAAAATATTCATTAATCAATGAATATATCACTCTTTAATTTCCTAAAAAACAGGATTTCTCAACAACGAAAAAATATGTAATTCTTTCTCCATATGTTTCACGATGTATTTGGCTTTTTCTTACAAGTAAAAGTAAAAACAATAATGTAAACCAAACCATCAATGTGCAACTATATATTGTTTCCTCCCAATTTTAATGTTTGTATACACAGGCTTTGATTTGGGGCCTTAAAACTCAGAAAAACAAAAGTTAAATGTGGTTAACCGATGTAGACTGTAGCCTGTACTTTAAAATAAGCAAATAGAAGTTTAATGATTTGACCTGGAAGGTGATACTTATGATGATGATGATAAAATAATAGCTTAGTAAATTGACCTGCTCAGGAATTACAAGACAGAAGAGGGAGACTATCAAACGTGATATCAAAAATTACAGAGTTGGAAACACTCCAAGATTTTTTTGGAAATAATCCTAACTTTGACAGAATGTGCCTTTCTTAGAAAGTCTCTTGATCAATATGAGTTTTTTTTTTTTTTTCTCCATTCTCTACCAATTCAATCTGCAAGTCCCCCCATCATGTTCAGATCATGGAGGAAACTCCATACCTTAGGAACCAATTAAAGCGTCACTCACCTCCTTCTGACCATCCCTCAGCAGCTGTTCCCAGAGAAAGCTGGAGCCAGCTCAAAGCAAAGCCGCCTTGGAACAGACTCACCTGGAACTCATAGACTCCATCTGAGCCCGCACTGCCAGGGGCCCTGGCGTCTCTCTCTGAGTTGTGATTTCATTTAGCCTGGATGCAATGCTCTGTACCGGGCGGGTGCTAAGGGCGTTCAGGGCATCGAGTAGACATGGTTTTTTCCCCAAGGAATCTATTTAATGGAGGAAATAAGATAAACACACAGTCAGTTAAGAGAAAGTAGATACACAAGTACACATAACAATATTGATTTAAATTTGGGAAAGAGGACTGAGATGCTACTCAGAAAAGTCATGCAGATTAGTCCTCATGAGAGCCTAAGGGAAAGGAAAGGGACAGCTGTCCCAGCGAGGAACTTCTTTCTTCCCCTCCCTGGCACCAAACACCCTGGATCTGGACAAGTAACTCTGTGCTCTGGGACTGTAAATCACATTCATGTGACTGGCTGCTTGAGTCAAAGGATGCTGCCATGGAGATACTTTCACTTGCCCTTCTAGTAATCTGGGATTAGCCGATTTACACTGTATTATTTTCTCTGTCCTTAGCTCTTTACCTGTCAAGTGAGTTCATGCAAAACAGTTTATCTCTTTCATGAACAACATCATACAGATATGTTTGACAAAGATTCTTATATTGCCCATTTTGGAGGAAGAATACGTAATTCATATAAGGTGACTCTAACTTGATATTTGCTCTCCTAAAACCTATTTTTCTTCAAAATTTATGGCCAGTGCCATGTTTGACTTTTGGCTTAAGATGGTATGCATGGAAAGTGGCACGGGCATTGTAGGAAGGCTGTGTACCCTGGGGAATCCTGGAGAACCCCACCCGAGAGGCCTGCACGGTCCTCTGCCACGTTCCCACACTCCATACTTTTCTTACCTTGTCAGAACATCATCCTATTGAACAAACCAAGGAATATAATCGGTGTCTTTGGATATCTGATTAAAGGCTCTTTGTTTTTAAGTTTCCAACATTTACGAAGTTAAAATTCTCTCTTCCACCACCCCCCACCCGCTTCTCACTCACTTTTTTCAATCAAATCAAAGGTTGCTTTTTTCTTCTCCCCTTGGTGGGAGGAGCTGGGGAAAAAGAGACAGATGGTATCGTTTGCAAAAAGAAAGCTGAGAAATTACACATATATCTTTCAGCTTTGTGGCAAACCCGATGCCAAGATTCTTGCTTGGAGTGTGTAGTGCGATACAGGCGCAGAGGCGTACCAGAAAGGGTGAGGCCAACCCATGGAGGGCAGTGCAATAAATTTCTGTGGGCTGATCCAACAGGAGAACATGTGAGCTATTAAACTTTGGCAGCTATTTTATTTTTCCCTTATGGAGTTTCAGACCTGTCTTGTACACTGAGATAGGTTTCATCTGGTTAGAACTTGTGTCATATTTAAACTTCCTTCAGATCCATAGAGTTGGAGGGGAAAAAAAATAAAAATAAACCTAGCATAGCCCATAACACACTGAAATGATGTTGGGGGTGGGAGAGGGGCAGTAATTGTGCCCAGATAATGTTGTCATACTTTGTAAAGCCTTTAATGCTGGAATTTATTTATTAATGATGCATGGGTTATTACCCACCATCTGTCTTGTGTTAGCAGTGGGCTGTTTCAGATTATGGTAATGTGTTTCTGATTTGAGTTGTGTTGAAAGCCAGAACAAGGCATCTCATGTGCAGTCCTCTTTGAGGCCTGCTGTTTTCAATTCCTCTTCACAGAAAGGGCTTTTATTTGATTTGTTATGGGGATTTTTTCTTCTGTTGCCCAAACAGCTGCAAGCCTGGAAGGGAATAAGACACAGAGCCACATCAAACTTGTTAGCTTGTTAAAAAAAAAAAAAAAAAAAAAAAAAACAGAATGTTCCAGGAACAAGAAAAAAATAGAAGGATGTGGGAGAGGAGATGGAAAGGAGAAAGGGGAGAGAGAGAAAGAGAGAGAAGAGAAACTTAGTGGCCTATTTGATTGGTTTTCATATGAACAGTGTATAGGTATATTTTCTATTTAAGTATTACAGATTAAATTGCAATATAATTAATTATGATCATTCACACTAAATAGAATGGCATTCTTTTGAATAGTTTTAACAGTCTGTATGCTGGTCCAAAGCAATAAATAAAGGTCCCCAGTGAGTCAGTCATCTTTCTTCAATCTTCAAAGCAAACACCTCAATGTTTAAGCTTGATTTTTTGTAATGTACTAAACAAATATGGACTACAAAAATAAAAAGGAAGAGAGGAAGGGAGGGAGAGAGGAAGGAAGGAAGGAAGGAAGAGAAAAAGAAAGAAAGAAAGAGAAAGGCAAGCAAAAATAGATAACAGACATCTTGATCAAAGTTCTTTGTGTCTTGTTCTCATCTCACATGGCTATGGGATAGCAAACTGTATTTCTATAGCACCGTTACCCAAGAGAAATGTTAATGGAGATTTTCTGTCTGTTTATCCAACGTAGTAGCCACAAACTATATAAGGTTATTGCACACTTGACCTATGGCCAGATGACCACATTTTAAATTTTATTTAATTTTAATCAATTTAAATTTAAATAGCCACACATGGTTGGTGGTTACTGTCTTGGAGAGTGTACTTCCAGATTTAACTAACTAATTAAAGATGCTGTTTCTTTCCTTTAATGCAAAATAAAAGGCATTATATACTAGCTATGATTATAGTTTACTTTTAACTTGAAGAATTTGTTTGAAAGATTTTCTACGATTGTTATTCAAAGTTAGTAGCTTTCTCTTAAAAAGCCAATGAGTTCTTTCTTGAAACAAGTGCATAAATCCTTCTGTCCATTGAGATACAGATTTATGAGAAAATTTAATGTTGCTTATGATAAATAAACAATGATAAAGAACATTAATCAGAACTCTCAGATAACACATCTTCTGATGCTAAGCATATTAAAGAACTTTAAATTCATTTGCTACAGCTATCTCAATTCATATTAAACACAGGCTAGTTGTTTCTGGAACACACAGTGTTTACAGATAAGCCCTAAATGATGTGAAATTGACTTTGCGCATACAAAAACTACACTGTCCTGATTTCAGTTAACCAATTTTTTTAAAAATTATAAGATGCTCATTAAGACTTATAATCATATTTTAGGATCTCTTTTGTTGTAGGTCTTCTTTTCCACAAATTTTTCACTGGTGGAGAGGAGGCTACAGAAAGAGATCATGAGATAAAGAGTTATGGCAAGGACAAGACATGTGTTCACCATTCCTTAATAACTCAGCCACCTGAATACATATCTAGACTTCATTTCCCAGTCACCATTGCAGTTCATGGTACCAGAGGACTGAGTTCTAGCCAGTGGAAAATTACTGGAATAATGTCCAGACCTAACATTAGTTGACATTCCACATAATTCTCTTTCTTTTATCAGATGTAGAAAATCTAGCAAAGATGGAAGGCTTAGAAGATAGGCATTTTAGACTATATCAACGTAGATCTCTGAATAAGAGTGGAGCACAGTCATCTCTCTTAACTAGGCAAAAGTGGACTATAATTAAAAGAAAGAAAGGAGTCTTTGTTATGTTCAAAGATACTGGGATTTGGCTGATTTTTTTGGAAACTATCACTTAGATAGAAGATTTCATCCTGGAAAGAAGTAGTCATAACAGGGAGCCAAGGAGTGTTCTCCTCAGCAGGGTCTCTGTTAGTTACATAAGTCATTGTCCAAATAAACAAGATGTTACACAAACAATTTAAGGTCAATTTATTTAAAATAAAATGTACAATTGCCATGCATATTGTAAAAAATTTTGGTAGGGTCAAAAAAGATTTTTTATGTTTTTTTTTTTTTTTTTTTAATTTTAGATCAGTGGTTTTCAACCTGTGGGTCGCAACCTCTTTGTAACAATGAAAATACATTGAGGCATTAGGAAGGTTGAGAACCACTGTTTAGATTAGTATGAGGGTATGTAAACTTGCTTTTCTAAGGTTAAAGTCCAAGTTGTAGTTGTGTGCTTCATCCAGGACGTGTGTCATGTAGCTGTGCAAAGTACCCAGAGGATGGGAACTTACCCAACCCCCTCCCTCTTCCAATGCATTTGAATTTAAATGAGTTTTTCTCTCATGGATCACATAGTTGTTTATCTGCTAGTTCCATGCTATCTGTGCAGTAAAGTCAAATCAGCAAGTCATAAGTAGACTAAGTAGAATAATCCCTCTAATAGCTTCCTCTTCATTACCATAAAAATGACCATGGTTTTATTCTTCAGGCTTTGGGAAACTTTTTTTGGTTCCCTTTACAATCCTCATTCTGGATACTTTTACTCCAAGAACTATTCCATTGTAACGGCATGGATGTTCTGTCTTAGCTCATTCTACCTACATCGATGACTCAGCTAGATGGCCTGCTTGTCTTGTTATCTTGGACACTTCATAAAATCCTGTCCTGTGTACTGAACCTGTGGGCTTGTCCTGTCATATCCCTCACTGATCTAAACTCCTCGTACATCACAATCTAAGTTCAAAGTTGAGCTGAGACTATCTTCTCATCTGAACTAAGGGTAGGAAGTCATCTTAGCTCATAACTAAAGTATTTTAGACTGCATGTTTGTACCCCTCCAAAAGTCCTATGTTGATGCCTTGACTTTCCATGTGATGATACTTGGAGAAGAGGACTTTGAGAGATAATTAAGACTATGTCAGGACATAAGGAATGGGTCCCTCATGATGGAATTAGTGCCCCTATAAGAAGAATTACCAAAGAGCTCTCTCTCCATGCCACACTCACAAACAGATCATGTGAGGACACAGCAAAATGGTGGTCATCTATGTGCCAGGAGAAGAGGCCTGAGAATGAAACCTACCTTGCCAGTATCATTTTTTGAGACAAAGTCTTACTCTGTCATCCTGGGTAGAGAGCTGTGATGTCATAGCTCATGGCAACCTCAAACACTTGGGCTCAAGTGATCCTCTTTCTTCAGCCTCCCAAGTAACTGCGATTATAGGAGCCTGCCACAATGCCAGGCTAATCTTTCTTTCTTTTTTTTTTAGTCGACAGGGTCTCGCTGTTGCTCAGGCTGGCCTTGGCAGTATCTTGATGTTGGACTTCCTAGCCTCTAGAATTGTGACACATAGATTTCTGATGGGTAAGGCATCCAGTTTATATACATGTCCAAATTCCAAATATACAAAGGAAAGAACTGTATTAAAATTATAATAGTCCTTATTAGTATGAGGAGTTATACCCATAACTACAGATAAATGCAAGTCATATTGAATACCTCTTGTAATTGCAGATTTCAAATGTAACTTGAGTTTTATATTTTTTTTTGTTTGTTTGTTTATTTGAGACAGAATCTCACTATGTCACCCTTGGTAGAGTGCTGTGGCATCAAAGCTCACAGCAACCTCAAACTCTTGGGCTCAAGCAACTCTTGCCTCAGCCTTCCAAGTAGCTAGGACTATAGGCCCACTCCCCAATTCCCAGCTATTTTTTTGTTGCAAATGTCATTGTTGTTTAGCAGGCTCAGTCCCTGTTCAAAGCTGCCAGTCTCAGTGTATGTGGCCAGCATCCTAACCACTGACCTACAGGCACCAAGCCCAAGTTTTACAAATTTAATACAATTTTTTCCTTGCTTAAAATGTGTATAGTCTTTTTGGCCTTCTGTGCGTGTATGTATGTATATATATTTTTGTGTATGTACACATATATACATATTTTTTTGCAGCACGAGCAGACTAATACAGCAGGTGATTAAAGCAAGGAAAGTTTTTTTTATATCTTACTGCTGATTATTCATAAGTTATATGTGTACATACCACATGCCAACAGGATGGAAAAGTTCTATTAGTCATCATAAACTTCACATTTTACAATGCTGTGGGTGCATTAAATTTGGTTTCAGGATTTCCCCTTTTTCTAGCGATGATGTCAACTATGCCCTTTGTATAATATTGTTTAATGTTTTTCACTTCTGATGCATTTCATTAAATTTTGGCTTGTATAACCAATGTTATCCTATTCTGATATCACTGAGTAAGACATTGTTTGGGGCTAAAAATATATCAGTTGTTTTTGTTTCCAAGCTACTTCAAGGGGACCCCATCACATCCATTTATTGACTAAGAGAGCCTATCATATGTGCATATATATCTCAATTTGAAGATTCTTCAAAAGTCATAAAATAAATCTCAAGGTTATTTGAGGTCACAAACCTACCTCTTATGGTCAAAATATAAGGTAATATACTCATATATACTACATGGTTAATTCAAGATACTCAAGGATGCAGCTCCAGACCCAGTGTGAGAAATATTGCATTATATTAACCAAAGAAATGACGTGGGAAAATTTAGAGGGGCACCATGTGTTACATAATACTAATACACAATGGTGCCAAAAAATGTGTTATAATCACGAAAGAGCAGTTTGTTGGAATAAAAGCTAAATTTAAAGATCAAACATTTAAAGTCTGGAAAGACCAACTTGTTAAAAATTTTAAACCTTCTTTCTGTGTATCAAATGATAATACCCACTGAACAGATGGAGGCAGGAAACTTTAGGTCTCTGCTCACATCTATGAAAAAGCGATGCAAAGCAGGAGTCTGGAGTCAAGCTACTGCTTAAAGGATATCGGTGTATAAGTAGCATAGAAACACACATTATGCTTCCAATTTAGTGACATTTTTAAATTTACAGAATAAATTACTGAAAACACCTTGTATTACTTTGGTAATCAAATTATTATGGCATACATATTTAGACAATATTTTTTTTTATCATTTTAAAGCTCCTTTTTTAATATTATCAAAATGCTAAAAAGCCTGCAAAATCCCACAATTAACTAAATATAGAAAAAAGACAGAAATAAGCTTCATGAATTTTAAGTAAAAAAAAAAAAAGTCATAATATAAACCCTGAAGTAAATGTTCTCCTAAGGACAGATTTTTTCTGCATCAGAATCATTTGTTTTATGAATATGGGGTTGAAGGAAGGGAAGGAAGGAAATCAGGCCAATTAATGTTATACAGTGCCAATGTGTACTGAACAAGGATGAAATCTGTAGCATTTTCAAGGAGTAGTTACCAGGACGGCCTCTGGACTCTCTCCACCCTTGCTCTCTGTCTCACAGCCATGTTGGTTCCTGGGCTGTGTGTCCTGGGCTCTAAGACTAGATGTAACTAGTGGGTGACCCCGAGAGAGGGGAGGAGAGCATGAGCGAGGAAGGAGCCATTCTCTCTTCCTCATCTCCTTTGCCTTTAGCAAGTTGGTTCCTAGGCTGTGTGTCCTGGGCTCTAAGACTAGATGTAACTAGTGGGTGACCCCGAGAGAGGGGAGGAGAGCATGAGCGAGGAAGGAGCCATTCTCTCTTCCTCATCTCCTTTGCCTTTAGCAGCCTCTGGATATAGCTGTGTCCTTCATATTCTCTCTCCCATGTTGCAAAATCTGCCATGATCCCATATTATTTCTGGAATCCTGGAACCCCAGACAGGTCTTAGTTATCTTACCTCTTCTCCTTACCCTTCCAACAAGGAAGTTAATCTCTGGGTTTTTTCACTGTCACCTACATGGGTCCCTAGCTCACTCATCTAAATTTAAATTCCTAAATTTAAATTCCTTTTCAAAAAATTATAACAGAGGCTACTTGGACCTAGATTGATGTATTAATGATTTTTTTCTAAGCCATAGAAGTTTTCTCCTGCTTATTAGTTCCCTTACAGGGAAGATAGAAAGACATACACTGGATGTGGAAAAAAAAAAAAAACTCAGTAGAACACTAACTATTTTCATCAGAATAAAGAACCAAAATACTTTATTCAATATATTGAATATTTGGAGTATATGTAGGTAGTATTTAATATTCCTTAATACACTATACTTCCCTAGAAAATGAATAGCTCCAGTTTTTCATTTAGACCAAGGTAGTTCAGAAGTTGAAGAACTTAAAAAATGTTTGTAATAGTATTCTGCACCCCTAAAACTACCCTGTGTGATTAGACAGTTTAGGCCATTCCTTGGTGAATATATTGAGAGTGATATCTCTATAAAATATGCTTTTCCTTTTTTAACTACCAGAGGATGAAAATGAAGACCAGTGAGTTAACTTCAGTCTTAAATATACCACTACCAAAACAAGCTAAGTCAAAGAAAAGAAGATACCATAAAATAATGGACTGATAACTGGTCTTTGATACAGTGCCATAGATGAGGAAATTTTTGAAATACCTTAGCATCTTTGCCCTTGCATGAAAGAGAGGGACATTGTACAATCATCAAAAGAAAAGTTAACCAAGTATTACGAGTCTTTGTCCATTGCTCTCTATGGTGAATGCTACTGTGTATTTTGATGAGGCCCAAGTTCGCAGCCAGTCCTCTGCTTCACGTTTCACATCTAAGGATTCAACCACCTGCAGATAGAAAATAATGGAAAATTTTTTTCTAATATAAAATGACAGCAATAAAAATTAATAAAAATTAAAAAAAGCAAGCATTCACATCCCACTTACCTTGCATTAAATGTTATAAGCAATCTCAGTATGACTGTATGAGAGAATGTACATGCTACAAACCAATACATCTCATGTAAAAGACTTGAGCATCTTCAGATTTTTGTTTCCACAGGGGCTGTGTATGTCTCGTATAGTAACCTCTAAAACATGGGGGTTTCCCATCATCATCTTCTTTGGTAACTATGTCAAGAAAAGCTCAAGTATGTTTAATTTGCTTTTTACTGGTATTAATACCACCTGTTTTTCTTGTCACCTACAATGCTATTACTATAAATGTTTCTTCTATGTTGTATGAATTATTTTGCTAAACATAAGGCCTAATCATTCCCATGATTAATACCATTTCCTGCCTGAAAGTGTTCAATAATAAGCTAATTAGATGAAACATAAAACATCATGAACAATAGGGCACCAGGAGCTGTCATTGTTCCTGGTGGTAATGTAAAAATGGCATAGCCCGCTCAGAAGACAGGTTGACAGTTTCAGTGAAACCTGAACATACTCTTAGTATATGATTCTGCAATCGAGCGCTTGGTATTTGCCAAAATGAGCTGGAAACTATGCTCACACATAAACCTGCACACAGATGTTTATAGCAGTTTTCTTTATAACTGCTAAAGCTTGAAAGCACCCCACATGCCCTTTATTTGGTGAGGGGAGAAACTGGTGTATCCAGGCAATGAGATACTACTCAGTGCTAAAAATAAATGAAGCCACAAAAAGACGAAGAGCCTCAAATGCATATCACTGTATGAAGGAAGCCAGTCTGAAAAGGCTACATACACACTGTAGGATTCTAATTATATGACTTTCTGGAGAAAGAAAAACTATGGGAGAGTTAAAACAAGTGATTACCAGGAGCTTAGGGGCTTAGAGACAGAGAGGAATGAATTAAGTGGAGCACAACAGAGGATTTTTAGGGCAGCAAAGCTATTCTATATTACGCCATGTGGACACATCCCATCACACATTTGCCAGTAAAATGACAGCACCAGCAGTAAACTCTAATGCAAACTACGAACTTGGGGTGATAATGGTAAGTTGGTGTCCATTCAGCAATGGTAACAAATATAGCACTCTGGAGCCAGATCTAAGTGGACTGCCATATTTAGTTGCCTGAAGTCCACCAATCTGTCTACTCTATATTCACCATTGTCAACAATGGTTCATGTAGTCAGAGATTTAAAAAAATCTTTACTTCCCCTCTGCCCAACTCTGTGGAGTAACCCTTTAGAACTACCTATTTGATATTCGTGGTTTTGATGGTTTTCAAGCACTCCAAGCCAAGAGGCCTTACCTAGTGATTTATGAGAAATGAAATCAATTTTTTGGACAACCAAAGGAGCTAGTCTGTGGGAAGGAGGAACTCCATGGATGCTCAGACGTGGCCTACAATTCTAAATCTACGACTCAAATCGATTTTCATCCTTTGTTCTTCATCACCTAAGCTCTCTCCTGATATTCACAAGTTTGGCTAAAACCAAAATGGTCTCCAACACATAGTAGGTGCTAAATAAATCCTTTTTTGCTTTGATGGCTTTTCTCTCCATCAGTCATTTTCCCCTCTCTCACAATTTCCGTACACTTTTCTCAAACCTTTCTTTTGCATGATTTTCACTTATGCACAAAAAATTGTATGTCACACAATTACACAGAGTAGTTGTCTATGTTAGTATTTCATAGCAAAGAAACACCCTCCTTCAATAAATGTAAATACCAAATGCTTTTAAATTTTCTTTGAAATGTCACAGTTAGTTTAATATCACATACTACAAGATAACTAATTAAAATTAAAGGGAAATTTTAATATGAACTTGAAGGATACAAAACTTTTTATTTTTCTGTTTGGTTTACAATACATCAATGATTGATTTTAATTGTCCCAAGAATGTCTTCCCTGGGTTGTGTAGTACACAGAGCAAACTGGCATGTAAATCACAGGGGCTTTCTTTTTACTGAGAGTCAAAAAATGAGTAAAACAAAATACAGTACATGCTGTATAACAACTCTCAGATATTAAAGATCACAGAATTAATAATACATTGATTGCTCTTTTTTTCAGTTCTGCATGACTCTCTCCTTCCTCCCCCTAAATTCTACTGTGTCCCATCAGGACCGTGCCACCTTTTCAATAAATTGAGAAGCAAGATCTTGGAAATGGGCTGACTTGTTGGTGATCCTATGCTGATATCAGTCCGAAGGGGCCATCTTAATTCAATTATGAAGATTGCATATATGGTGCTTCATTTCTGATGATTGCTCAAACTTCCCATGATAACATGTAGATAAAGTCTCAGTAATAAGAAACATAGAAAATATCTCTTCTGGTTTAGTAAAAAAAGAAAAGTATGTAACCTCTGGCTTGTATTTGTTTTATTCTGTTTTCCAGAATTTTTTAATTAGTTGTTTTAAAAAGCTGAGGTTTTAAAAGAGGCATTTGGTCTTTAATTGACTTTAAAATTGGTACCAAGATTTGGAGGAAAGACGCTTTCTAAATTATTTGCTCAATTGTAAACAGAGCCTTTAAGTCTGGTAGAGTAAGAATTGAGTCTACCATGTAGTTTATTTTTTTTTATGTCATGTCAACTAAATAAAAGTTCTAAAATTATGATTTCTAAATGAATGCCTCAGCTTGGAAGAAATTCAAGAAATGGTCTAGTATAAACTGATACAGGAAAAGAGTAATGTAAAAAAAAGCAGATAAATAAATTTGGAATGGTTTTCTTCTTTTTTTTTTTTAATTTAGTTTCAAAGGAGTTGAGAAAGAAATATGGTTCACACAGTGCTGGCCTGAAAGGAATAGCATATGAGGAAGTAAAGGACAAGAAACAGAAAGTGGATGAAGAGTCAGCAGAATGTTCATCTTATGGACTGGCCTTGCAGGTGGTTATAGGATCCAGATCTTCTTGGGAAGTGAGCAGAGTTTCCAACATAAATGTGGTTGGTTATCCAAGAATGAAGAAGCCAGCCTAATCACAAATTCATATGTCATATATCCAGCTCAAGAAAAGGGGCAACTAATATCACAAGAGCAAAGAGCACCCAGGAGCTATAGTGAGCTCTTCACCACAGCCAGGCACATGCATGACCTTGCTCCTTTATGCCAGGGAGAGAATCTCTACCTTAGAACCCACATCGACTCTTTTAATCATATTTCCCTTGGTACTTTAAAATAACTTGCCAATGGTAAAGCCATGTTTAAGAATGCCCTTTTGTTTTTCAATTCATGCAACATATTCTAATGAGTACCTATTATATGCCCATATAAATGGGAAATGGGCTTACATCAGAAAAACATCCTACTAACATAGAATAGTCCAATCAGATATATAGTAAATAAATCACCATTCATTTATTTATTTATATATAAATGTATAACACATAGATCCAACATATATTTGTATATTACATTGGTGTGTATATAGGTACACACAATTGTGTATATGTATTGAGGGCATGTGTGTACGTGTATACAGCATACTAAAGCAGTTTCAGAGTGTTGGGAGTGGGAGATTTGCTATTTAAAAAGAGAAAAGAGAAGTCAGGCAGGACCTCCGTGCTCAAGTTGTGTGTAAGCCAAAACTTAAAGAAAGGAGGGAAGCAGGTCATGAGCACACTGGGGGAAAGAGCATCTGAGCTCTCCAGGCAGAGCAAACAGAAAACGCAAAGGTGTCTGGAGCTTTTGAGGAGCCTCAGGTGATAAGAGGCTGAGAGAAAGAGAAATGGAAAGTTACGTTAGAGAAGCGGTGAAGTTTGTGTCCATGTGAGGGTTCAGAGGCCTTGGTTTTTGCTCTGAAGCTGTGGAGAGATTTATTGAGAAAGACAAGCTCAGGAGGAGACTTCAGGGGGATTGCTCTGGCTGCTGTGTTGAGGATCAGCTGAAGGGGAGCAAGGGCAGGAGTGGGCAGAACAAGGAGGAGGATATTGCAGTGATCAAACTGAGAGAGGCCTGTGCTTTAGACAAAGGTGCTAGGGCAGAGAGGGTGAGAAATGGCTAGACACTAGATATATTTAAGTAGAAACATCAGAATTTGCTGATAGTTTGAATATGATGGGTGTGTGTATATGAGAGAGACAGAGAGAGAGAGAGAGGAGAAGCATAGGAATTATGCCAAGATTTCTGACCTAAAGATTTAGAAAAGTAGGATTTATCTACTAAAATTGAAGTATGGCAGGAGGAGGTCTGAGGGTGGCAACAGGATACTTGTTTGGGAAATGTAAACTCTTAAATGCCTATTTTAACTCCAAAATGAAATTTGGGGTAAACAAGTATGCATACAATTTTCTAGAGAGCTTTGAGCTGGGGATCTTTATTTGGAATGATCTAAGATTGTAAATATATTTAAGCTGATTTAATTTGACAACATTACCAAGCAAATGTGTCAACAAAGAGAAGGGAAAGTTCTAAGAGTTACCCTTGGTTTTACGTAAATTCATTGGTCAGGGAGAAGAGAGAAGAAAGAGACTAAGAAGGACTAGTCAGGGTGTTAGAGGAAGCCAACAAGATGATGGTGCCCCCAGAAGCCAGGGGAAACAAGCATTTCAGAAAGAGAATGATGGCCTTTGCCAGGCACTGTTGGTTGGTCTAGAGAGGCCATTGGATTTAGCAACATGGAATCCATTAAGGATATTAACAAGAGATATTTTGATAACATGGAAAGAGTAAAAGCCTAATTTTTTTAAATTAAATCATAGCTGTGTACATTAATGCAATCTAATGTGCTGGTTTATATACAATTTGAAATATTTTCATCAAACAGGTTAACATAGCCTTCATGGCATTTTCTTAGTTATTGTGTCAAGACATTTATATTCTACACTTAGCAAATTTCACATGTACCCTTGTAAGATGCACCCAGAGCCCAATTTGAATTATTTCATATATGCATGGTTGTGACTACACACTCGGAAATGCCTAACACATACCCAGTACACAGAGGCACATCAAATTGTCAGGAAGTTAATATTATTCAGCTAAGCATTGAATAAAACCTATGCTTTCTGTTGTAAAGGGAAAAAATGCTGAAAGGCAATAATTTGGAAATATTTTTGATATGCTCGTCCGAATGTTTATGCAAAAATGAGAGTCACATTAATTTTTAAAAGTGACTTTATGTCTTCCCAGATGATGTCATATTAAAAAATAAAATGTAAGTGAACCTCTGCATTTATTTTAATGGAAACTAAGATGTTGGAAGAGGATAAGTCCTGAAGTTGCCCAACACAGTCAATTATCAAGGACCTATTATAATTTGTTTAAGATGATCATTTTATTTTTATACTGTGTCGATTGTCTTACACAAGCTATTTTGTGTTTATCCTCTTGCTAAAAGAGTTCTTAAAATTTCAGTTAAAAGTGAACTCCCGGGTTAATATAGCTAATATTCTATAATATGGCATAAACTGTAAAAGGTTTTATTATAACACAGCAGTCCAATACACAGAAATATATAAATCAGTGATCGAGCAGTGGCTCTTGAAATAACTATGCCTACCAGGCAAGGTAAGTTCTTAATTAATGCAATATGATTAAAACATGAACTCTAAATCTAAATAGTGCATACCTCAACATCTCCAACATCTTTAATGAATTACTAAGCTTTTAAACTATACTGTGTATTTCCCAACTTTCACTTAAGAAATAAAGAATTAAGGTCAAGGAAATTATATATCTATTATATATATGGAATACAATATATATATATAAAGGCAAAGTTTTAAAAGAGGATGGAACTAGTTTAATTTATAAGATAAATGCTTTCATGCAAATATCTGACATCACATGTATAGAAAATATCCGTTGTCATGGCATAAATTCATGGGGTCCATCCCAGTTTTCAATGTCTCTATGTCTCTCTTCTCTTTTCCTCCAGTTAAAAGACATTCTGTATAGTTTTCAGGTGCTCTTTTTGAGATCAGAGCTTGGAGAACTGTCTTGGCAAAAATAAAAACATACACTCTGAGGCTGCTGAAGGGACAAGAACAGAGATAGGCAAATCATAAAATCACATGGATTTATCTGAAGTTGTATGGAATTTTAGAGGAAAAAAAAAAGTATCCCAGGAACAAGGGGGAACTGCTCAAGCTGAAAGTGAAAAGGTCACTCAGGTTTGTATTTCACATCTCTAGCCTTTCAAGTAGATCAAAGGTGCTTGTCTTTGTGTGACTGATTCATGGGGTTGCCAGATGACCACATATGGCAGGGCAGCCTTCCTTTCATGAGCCTGCCCTGCCTGCTGTTCTCCGGAGGGTTCCTGACTTCCTATTAACCCTGCCTTTCTTATCCTGGCTGCTCCATCGTAGCATGGGGAGAAAGGGAAAACTTTGATTTTAGTTTTTCAGGGAATGCTACACATTTTAAACGACTGAATTGTAAGATTACCAGTTCTCTTTTGCTTCATTCACCAGAGATTTTATACAGGATTTTTCAGAAGAAAACGTTTTCAAGAAAACCATGTGTAGGGTCTCAAGAAATGCTAGATTTGACACACCCTGGCCTACTGTCCAGCCAAGAATCCTGTTGGTCTCACTCTTGGACATCTCAATCTTACTTCCTGGAAAGGAAAATTAGACTAATACTCTTTGTTTAAAATTTGAAAAGGATAAAGAACATGAGAACAAATTGGAAGAGTTAAAAGAAGTTAGGAAATAGGAACTTCTATGGTGGCATTTATGCATGGTGTGAGAGATGCAAAAGCACTTCTTACTTACCTGATCTTATAAAATTAGTGCACAATTTTAGCCCCCAGACAAACATTATATTATTAGAAACAAATACATAGTAGAAAATTATCTTTGATGTTCCTTTATTACTTTATTTTTTACACAAGTATGTCAGTCAGTCAGTGCTGGTTTTTCATTAAGAGAATTTTATTTCTGTGCATAAAATAGTATTTTAAAAGTTACATATTCATGTGCTCAAAAGATTAGAGAAGTTAATAAATCGTTGACTCTTTCAAAATCAGAACTTTGTAAAAATCATTGACTTATTGATGTTCTAGTTATTCACAAAAATTCTTACTGTTGACTATAATGTTTAAGGTCAATGCTCCTAATTAGAATGGCATTACATTGAGACTGAAGCCTCCTACCTTAGCTCTTCACTTACACTCATGCTATTATGCTAAATATGCACTCTCTGTATGGTATTGCATAAAATAGCTACAATGAGTAACCCTCTGAGCATTTTATGCTTATTGTCAGCCTTTTTGTAGTTTGTTTTAATTTCCCACACATTTCCTAATTCTCATTAAAAAAAAAAATTCTATGACGCTATTACAAAGGAAAGTCTAATGATTGTCCCTTAAGTCATTTAGGGTAATGGACATCATTAGATCCATCTTAGGCAAATTTAACCTGTCTTCCCCATTCCCAGTTATGACCACCCACTGAAAACTTGACTTACTAGGCCAAGTGACTTTCCCTCCGGACTCTCAACAGAGGCTGTGAGAAAGATGTACATGGAGGGCGTGGTGAAAGGCTATTGTACCATGCCACTTGCAATATCAACCCAATCTAATGAAAATAGAGGGTGTTCAGCCACTGTATTAAACAAGCATGTGACACCCCAACAGTACCCTAACAGTTTCTTGGCTTCTCACTATTAGAACTCATGATAAATTAAAGTCAAGGGCATAAAAAGTATAATTCAGAATATCAAGTAGAATAAATTTAAAGCATAGTGATGAAGGTGATTAAAAGAAATTCATTTAAAGTACAAAGTACAGTCAAATTACTAAATGAAAAAATGAGCACGCTAAGATCTAACAGAAATAAACATTGTTTGCCAGAAAAACATGGTGCAGAATAATTAACATTGAGTTAAATCTTATCAAAGTTATCATACTTCCAACATAACAATAACTCTTCTGGACATTGAAGAAAAATAAATAACATTCCCAAATTGGGGTGGGACTGAATTTAAGGAATCTAGGTGGTCTCAGACTTCTCTATGACTATACTCAAAGAGGTTGCTTAAAAAATGACTATATGATTTTGCAAATAAAGAAGAGGTTTAAACTCAACCAAATTCTTCTTCAAGTAAAAAGGCAAGAGACATTCCAAAATTTAGGGAATACATTTATGAATTTTTCATGAAAAACGTTCTTATTTATAGAATCTAGACAATAAATCAAAATAAAGAGTTCAGAAATAATAAAGCCCCAGTAGGAATAAATGAAGGATAAATACTAGCCATAATTACAAAAGTAAATACAATGCTAGAAATCATAAAATGTTAGGAAACACAACATGTCTAAAAAAAAACTGGGAGGTTAAGAGTGTGATAGGGAGATGAGGGCCTGTAGATTGCACTAGCTTTCTCATCGTCTTTAGAAAATCAAGGTTTTGGTATGAAGAGGTGCATACAAATCAGTGCTTAAAAAGTGAAGTCTAAAACTTCTTTTCTAGAGCTCAGGATACAAAGTTCAAGAAAAAAAAAGAGAGAAAATTTAGATTTAGTCAGTCATAAAACAAATCTTACTGAATTTCAAAAGTTTCATAGACCAATAAAACTAGAGATAAAATTTTAAAAATTAAAAGAAAAACTAAGAAAAAAATAGAAAGAAAGCAAACCATCTTGACATTCCACAATGTTGTAATTCACTATTGCATCAAAGAGGACAGCCTACAACTTTAAATTGAGAATATCTAAAAATTACAAGCCATGAGAACATGTCAGAATGATAAGATATGGTTAAAGCAGTGCTTAGAGGAAAAGTTGTAAGTGTAGCTACACAAGAAAGAATCCAAGTAAATTAATCCAAATAAAGAAGACAAGAGCAAACCACCAATACAACTTAAAACACGAAATATGCCGATTTTATCAAGATAGGTACAAACTATTGCAATGGAAGTCAGAAAAAAAGGAGAACTAATAAATAAATGTAAGAAGTTAGGCCAGGCATAGCAGCTCATGCCTATAATCTTAGGACTTTGGGAGGCTGAAGCAGGATGATCACTTGAGACCATAGTTCAAGACCAATGTGGGCAACATGGCAAGACTTCATCTCTACAAAAAGTAGCCAAGTGTGATGGTTCACATCTGTGGTCCTAGCTCTCAAGAGGCTGAGGCAAGAAGATCACTTGAGCTCAGGAGTTTGAGGTTATTTTCCAGCCTGGCCAGCAGAGAGACACCCTGTCTCAAAAAAATTTTTAAAAAGGGGGTGGGGAGGGGAAGAAGAAGTTAGTCAAAGAGAAAAAGGTAAAATGCAGAAACAATTTGTGGAGATGTAAGTATAATACATTAAAGGACAAATGTGCAAATGTGAAGTACCAATGGAGAAATAACATAAATAAAAGGAAATTAAAGTAACCAAAAGAAATTTGTTTGAATTCATAAAAGTTAAAAATCTAAATAAATAAGTTTTCTAGGAAAATGGAAATTAGTAAATTGAGCCACAGAGGATATTAGCAAAAGCTAACTAGCATAACTACTAGGAAAGAATTTAAAATAATACAAGAAGCATTATCTTTATGCTATTGTAAATAGCATAAAGCCCACATCAATAACTCTTTTGCATGGTGGAGGAAAAGATTATTCTAATGATGTTTTAACAACTTCTGATACATAATTTGGAATGTTTCCAAACTCTGTATACAAAACACATAATAATTTTTTCAAAAGCTAAAATCAATCCATTTTTATTGAAGTAAAATTCTAAAATAATTGTAAATAAAATTTAACCATTCCTTAAACAATAAAAATAAAACAAGAAAGAAATAAAAAGGAAGATGACAAACAACAAATTGAAACAGACTTTGTAAACTGTAAAACAAAACATAAATTTCTGATATGCAATAATGCTTTAAAATCAATAATGAAAAGATCCTTCCCTCAAAAATACTGATCAAATAGGACAAATAAGTACTCATAATGATATATAGGTAAAAAGTTCATAAGCATATAAAAATTGTCAACATTACATATAAAGGTACAAATACAGGGCAGTGCCTGTGGCTCAAAAGAGCGTGGCGCCAACCCCATATACTGGAGACTGGAGGTGGCAGATTCAAACCCAGCCCCGGCCAAAAACTTCAAAAAAAAAAGAAAGAAATGCAAATTAAATCTTGAAGACATTTCTCACCGTCAACTAATTAACACTTTGATAATCCAGTGTGGGGGAAAACATGAAAGAGCACATTCATCACTGGGTTTTGACAAGGTACCTGAAGTCACACTGGCTATCATCGACTAAATTAAAATGCATATATGATTTTATATGTTTACAATTGCATAATATTTAAATTGAGATTGACATAATGTTTTATGGGCAGAAAAAATGTTTACAAAATTATATTTCCATTAAAAGTAGTAAATATAATACGTAGATATTTAAGTGGTTGAGATTGGTTTGTTTATGACCTGACATGGAAAAATCTCAGGGATGGTTTATTAAATTAGAAAAAAAAACTACATGAAGGTTTTAATCCTTTTGATCCTATGTGGTGATTTTCCTGTTTCACTCTGGTGTGGAAAGACTTCAGACATGGATTTTTGTTGTTGAGTTTGCTCGCCTGCCCTGGTGGAGACTATCTGACCTGTTTCCTCATGTAGTACAAACTTGAGCCAACAGATAGTGCAGGTGCTCTTTCCTTTCTCCGCAGGCCATGTGTTGTGAAGTGAACAGGTGATGTAGTGTTGTATTTGCGAGGCTGTGCTTGTAGGAAAATGGCAGGGAGAAAGCGTGTAAGTGACTATGACCTGGCAACATGAATTTTTGAGGACTGTGAAGTTGAAGGACAGTTTGGTGATGAAAGTGAGCATGAAGAAACTCTTCCTGTATGCAGTGATGTTAGTACTAGTGAACCTGAAACTAGTGATGAAGAAGAGAATGATGATCATATGCAGCCTGTAACAAGGGGCTGGAAGGTTTATTGTGAGGGTGATGGTGATCTGAATGAAGTTCGCATACTCTGTCATGCAACAGGGATTTGCCCTTCCTGAAAGTGCAGAATGCTTGGCCAAAAACTGAACTTGAATATTTACAGATCTTTTTCTCAGAGGATCTTATTGGTGAAAGTATGACCACAACAAATATGTATGCAGTGGAAAAAAATACAGAAGGTGACTCTTCTAACAAAAAACTCAATGTGGCCCATGTGGAAGGATGTTTCATCTGAAGAAAGGAAAGCATTCTTTGATGTAATATCCAACATGGCTCTGAATTTGAAAGCATAATTAATGGGTTTTATCCCAGGATCTCAAGGATGGTTCAACATACGTAAATCTATAAATATAATTCATCACATCAACAAATTAAAAAACAAAGACCATATGATTCTCTCAATTGATGCAGAAAAAGCTTTTGATAACATCCAGCATCGCTTTATGATCAGAACACTTAAGAAAATTGGTATAGAAGGGACATTTCTTAAACTAATAGAGGCCATCTACAGCAAACC
>NW_003852401.1:38764502-38870456 GCF_000181295.1 Otolemur garnettii
ATCTAGCCAAAAAGCATGAAAAAAAAAAAAAAAAAAAAAGAAAGAAAAAAAAGAAAGCACAATTAGTGACTGTTTTACCAATGGTCGGCTAGACTGAACCCCATTCTTTAAGGATCTTTTCTCTCATCTCCATTTTTTCCAATATTTTAGATGCTGCATTTAGTTCCTCCTGTTGTAGGTCAAGGGAATGTGCGTACTGGACGGAGCACAGTGAAGAAAGTTAGTATATGGACAATAAAGGACAAAGAAAGATGAGGGCACAGTAGGTTTCAAAGGAAAGACTCAATTTAAGTACAACTGGCAGACGCCTACAAAGTGAGGCCTATAAATTTTTTGCCAGCGTGATTCAGAAAATGGTTGTGTGTTTTATTTAAATTCCCTATTTATTATGGCAAGACAGCGACAGAGAGTATAATTTGTCCTGATTTCCCATTTATGTCTTGAATAATAATTCATTTGGCACAAGTTTTGCAAGCACATACGAGTAGTTCAAGCTATTATATCTACACTGACATGTTTAGCACAGCCCTGAACTTGCTTGGGAATTTCATAAATGAAAATACATACAACAGCACAGTATGGCTACTAGGAAGAATTTTTGGAGTGATCTGAAAAAGAAGAAACTTTAGGAATATGAATTATGTGCCTATCTATGTAATATGAAAATGAAGTACCTCACACTCCATGAAAAGAGGTTAGTGACAATACTGAGGACACTTTTTGGCCCTCAAACACAGTTGATCATCTGTTTTAGGATTAAACAGCCTGTTGAATTTAGAAAACCGAGTTACTTTAGAACATACAAAGGTTCCAATGTACACAGCCCTTTTATGAAACTAATTAATAGCTCTCAAATGAAAGATACAACTTAATTCTAGCGCAAGAATATGGGGAGGGAGTGGGGAAGGGGAGGGGAGAAGGGCGGCTGGGTGGTGGGAGGGTGACTGGAAAGATCACCTATATTTCTGTCTAACAAGGGTACAAGTGAACTTTTCTAGAACTAGAATATAAATGTTTTGACACAATGACTATACAAATGACATGAAATTTATGTGAACCAGCTTGATGAAGGTATTTCAAAATGTATATGAAAACACTACACTGTACCCCATGTTTGCATTAATGTATACAGCTATCATTTAATAAAAAAAAAAAAGAACATACAAAGGTTATGGGAAGAGAAGACAGAGCCAACGAGTACTGTGGATGTTATGAATTTATAAGGAGGTCCTACAAATGATGGAAAAAATTATTCTTCTGACTGATGGAAGTTGCATTTGTGAAAGCAAACGCAAACAGCTACGTCCTTTACTCATTAGATGAGAAGAAGAGTGGAAAAAATGCAGACACATCTGTCTTATAGGAGAGTTCTCTTCATCCAGCTTGTGAGCAATGTGAGGAACAAAAAGTGAAGAAACAGGGAAAGACCAGCATCTTCTGACACTTAGGAAAGGCTAAATGGGAAGATGTGCTTTATAATGCAAAATGAAAAACAAAGTTAATAAAGGATTGCATGGTTTGCAGCAAAAGAAATAAGAAAGATGGAAGGAGAGAAACCATTTCCTACTCTGAGACATGCAAGAGGAAGCCTGGACTTCATCCTTGAAATTACTTCAAGCAATATCACACTCGAAAAATTATAAACAAAAACACTATATTTTAGGTAACCTAAAATATGTAATAAAATTACCAGGTGAGTTCATAATTTTGTTTTTCTCTTTTAAAAGTGAGGGATAATTACAAGTAATCCACCAGCCTTTTCCAACCCAAGATAAATGAGAGCTGGGGAGTAGGCAGATGGCAGAAGAATTGGGTTAGAAAGTGTTAATTCTGGCTCGGCGCCTATGGCTCAAGTGGCTAAGGCGCCAGCCACATATACCTAAGGTGGCGGGTTCGAATCCCCAGCCCGGGCCCGCCAAACAACAATGATGGCTGCAACCAAAAAATGGCCAGGCGTTGTGGCGGGCGCCTGTAGTCCCAGCTACTTGGGAGGCGGAGGCAGGAGACTCGCTTGAACCCAGGAGTTGGAGGTTGCTATGAGCGTGATGCCATGGCACTGTACCCAGGGGGATAGCTTGAGGCTCCATCTCAAAAAAAAAAAAAAAAAAAGAAAGTGTTAATTCTGCAATGGGCCATGAGGACATTCATGGACCTGCTTCCCATGGAAGCAAGCATAACTGGTGAAAATTATTGAAAGAAAACACAGATGTTAAAATCTCTTGAAATTATCTTGTGGACACAGCAAATAAGTATTTATTCAAGAAAATCTTCTTTAACTTTAAAAAAACACCAAATCTATGACATTTTACCCTTCCTCCTTCAAGTTCAGTTTGTTGGAAACTCCACTGGAGGTGGGAGCAGTGAAAATTACATGACTTCCTTGCCCCTCAGCTTCTAAGAGGCCCAGGGCACCAGCATTTCTCACCCCACCCACCTACATGTTGCAAAAGCTAAATTGCAGGTAGGTGAGGCAGAGTGTTTGAGAGCTCTCTTCTTTCCACTCAAAAATTACAAGTCTACTTCAGGTATGACATGGCAAAAATACTAGAACCCTAATTGTTCTTGACCCAGCTTGCTCCTAGTACAGAAGTACCATGCTGTGAAAAGTCAAGCTGAGAAGAATAGAGCTTCCAACCCAACCCTGTGCCTCACAAAGCAATTGTGTCACTCCAAAGGAGGTGAGCCACTGTCCCTGTTCTTAGCTCTGAAATTGTGGCTCAAAAATCTTACCCAGAGGGAGAGGCAGGGCATAAAAATAGAGTTCTAAATGGAAGCTCTATTTAGAGAAATTGACATTATTTGCCCTTGTGAGCAAGTTCAAGTTTAAAGTTACTCTCAAATCAGAGGAGTTTTTTGTGGTAAGCTGCACGGGTTTGGGGTCACCAGATGAGAGGGTCTTGGAGTAAGGAATGAAGAGGCTTGAGACAAAGTCGGTGGGGTGGGGAGCTGAGGAACTCTGGGAGGTGAGACCTCCTGAGTTAACCTGGGGTCTGTATTTATTATTGCAAAGCAGGAAAAAGTAGTTAAAAGTTACTTGTCAGACATCAGCATTAAAAAAGGGAAAATATGGAAGTGTCAGATAGAATATTTCCAATTTGTTTTGCAAAATCTCAGACCTTAAGCAAGACTTCTGCCTCTAGTGTCAAGAGACCTTTGCAATCTAGAGAATCTTTACTATTAGGCCTGGTATTGCCACACCTCACATATGCATTCTTCCTCCGAGGCCAGTTTTCTGATCTCCTGGACCCACACACCTCACATGCCATTCTTGTGATTCTCTAGGTCTCTCCAGCAGGAAGTGAGTCTTATGCTAAATATCAGGGCTTAGTTTCCCCTACAATAAGCAATTAAAAGGAGCCTGGTAACTTCCTGAGAACAACAACATGATAAAGTACATTGCTTAAACATAAAAAAATACCCCACAAACAACCTCAAAAACATCAAATAGTAAATGACTGTATGTTTTTTCCCTAAGATCTGAAACTCTATCAACATTGCATTACGGTCCTGGAGATTCTAGCCAGGACAATTAGGAAATGAATAAATAAATAAATATCATCTTGATTGGAAACAAAGACAACTATCTCTATCTGCAGATGACATGATCCCCTATATACAAAATACTCAGGAATTCATTGAGGAACCATTAGAAGTAAAAAATAGTTCAGCAAAACTTCAGGATACATGATCAATTTGCATAACCAAGCACATTTCTATACACTTGCAATCAAATATATAAAAAGAAAATTAAGAACATAAATCCAGTTGCAGTAGCACCAAAAAGCATAAAATACATTGAAGTGTCACAAAATAGTACAAATTTGTATTAAAAATACTATAATACATTGTGGAAAGAACTTAAAGACTTAAATATGAAAAGATGTCCTATGTTCATAGATTGGATATATTTCAGATGGCAATACTCCCAGTTTGTCTATATTTTCTGGGCAATCTCAATCAAAACTTCAGTTAGTTTCTTTTAGAATTTCTTTATAGACCTTAACAAGCTAATTCTAAAATTTCTATAGAAATTCAAGGGACCCAGAATCACCAAACAACCTTGAAAAAGATGAACAAATATGGAAGCAACTACACTTCCCAGTTTCAAAATGTACCACAACATCATAGTAATCAAGACAGTGAAACTGGCGTAAGGATGGGCATTAAAGATGAATAGAGAACTGAGAATCCTGAAGTCAAATATACAGCCAGATGATTATCAATAAGGGAAGATCATTCGATGAAGAAAGAAATGGCTTCTGTAAAAGTAGATTTCCACATGCAAAAAATGAAATCTTGCCCCTACCTCAGAACTTGTATGACAGTTTAATCAAATGGATCAAAGACTTACATACAAGAGCTAAAACTGTAAAATTCTCCAGAAAAACAGAAAACATAGGCGTCTGTTTCTGTGACCTGGGATGATACTGGTTTCTTAGACATAGCACAAAAAAGTACAAGCACCAATGAAAAAACTACAGATAAACTAGCCTCTGTCAAAATTTATAACTTTTGTACTTCAAAGAATACCAACAAATTGAAATGACAGTCCTTAGAAGGGGAGAAAATACTTGTAAATTGTGTATTTGACAAGGAAATTTAATATATAATGAATTCCTATATCTCAATAATTTAAAAAAATAATTTATAAATGGAAATGGAATATGAATAAATATATCTTCACTGAAGATGACATACAAATAACCAATAAGCTCATGAAAACAAGCTCAATTTTTATGGTACAGTGTATAGTATTTTTTGACTTGGGTTCTTTTACCTGGCATAATATTATTGAGATTCATGCTTGTTGCACATTTCAGTAGTATTTTCTTTTTTTTTTTTTTTTTTTTTTTTTTTTGAGACAGAGCCTCAAGCTGTCCCCCTGGGCAGAGTGCCGTGGCATTACAGCTCACAGCAACCTCCAATTCCTGGGCTCAAGCGAGTCTCCTGCCTCAGCCTCCCAAGTAGCTGGGACCACAGGCGCCCGCCACAACGCCCGGCTATTTTTTTTGGTTGCCGCCGTCATTGTTGTTTGGCGGGTCCGGGCTGGGGATTCGAACCCGCCACCTTAGGTGTATGTGGCTGGCGCCTTAGCTGGTTGAGCCATAGGCGCAGAGCCAGTAGTATTTTCCTTGTTGTCACTGACTGGTAGATAATGAGAATCTGTGTGTCTCCACTTTTGAGGTATTATAAACAAAGCTGCTATAAACATCAGTGTATGTGTTTTGTGAGTGTATGTTTTGTTGCTTTTGGTAATCATCTATGGGTGGGGACAGCTGTGGCATGATTTAAATGTATGTTTAAAATTTATACAAAATTGGAAAATCTGTTCCAAAATATCTGTACCATTGTTTTGTACACTCACCAGAGATGTATACGAGTTCCAGCAATTCCAAATTCACACCAGTATGTGGGTCTGTCTTATTTTTTCCCTTAGGAATTATGTGGTGATATTTCACTGAGACTTCAGTTTGCATTTCCCTAATGACTAAAAATATCAAGCATCTTTTCACACACTTATTCACCATCAACATCTCTTCTGTGTTAAAATATCTGACCAAAGCTTTTGCCCATTTTATTTGATTGAGCTTCTTACTACTGTAATAAAGTTCTTTATAGACTCTGGATAGAAATTTTTTAATGGATATGTTTTGGAAAATATTGTCTCATACTCTGTAGACTGCCTTAAAGACAATAGTTGTAAATTTGGTAAATTCTACTTTGATTTTTTGTCATGGTTATGTTTCATGTGTTTTATTAAAGAAATTTTTGCTAGGCAGTTGGTTTCAGTTGTTACAATGAGGTCCATGATCCATTTTGAATAGAATTCTGTAATTGGTGAGCTGCGAGTTAAGGTTCATTTTTCATTTACGTTTCAGTTTTACAAGAGAACTTTCATTTTTGAAAAGCTGTACTTCCTGTATTTAATTATCTTGATACCTTTATAAAAAATTAATTCACAATCTACAGAGCTTTTCTTCTAGACTGTTTGCTCTGTTCTATTGATTTAAATATTTGCCTTATACAAAGGCCACGTTGACTTGATTACAATAGTTTCTTCATAGTCTTGAAATCAGACAGAATGAATTGTCCAAAATTGTTCTTTTACTGGATGTTTTTCTTCTTCCTATACATTTAGGAGAAGTTTGTTAATTTCTACTAAAAATCTTGATGGATTGATAGGGATTTCACTGAATCTGTGTATTAATTAGGCAAAGGTTCGTATTTTAATGACATCACATCTTCCAATTGATCATCATGGTAAATCACCCAATTATTTTGGTTTTCTTTAATTTCTGACCTCAATGTTTTATATTCACGACATACATACTTTCGTACATTTTTCTATATGTATTGCCTGTTTTGATGCTACTATATGTATAATGTCAATACAATGTCATCTTAAATTAACTTTTTTTTTTTTTTGGCGGTTTTTGGCCAGGACTGGGTTTGAACCCACCATCTCTGGCATAAGGGGCCGGTGCCCTACTCCTTTGAGCCACAGGCGCCACCCATCTTAAATGAACTTTAATGTCAATTTCTCATAGTTCTATTGCAGCCCAATTCATAATTGCTAAATCATGGAAGAAGCCCAAGTGCCCATCAATCCATGAATGGATCAATAAATTGTGGTATATGTACACCATGGAATACTATGCAGCCATAAAGAAAGATGGAGACTTTATCTCCTTCATGTTTACATGGATGGAGCTGGAACATATTCTTATTAGTAAAGTATCTCAAGAATGGAAGAAAAAGTATCCAATGTACTCAGCCCTACTATGAAACTAATTTATAGCTTTCATATGAAAGCTATAGCCCAAGAATATGGGGACCGGGTAGAGGGAAGGGAGAGGAGGGGGGAGGATGGGTGGAGGAAGGGTGATTGTTGGGACCACACCTAGGGTTCATCTTACGAGGGTACATGTGAATCTTTCTAAATGTACAATATAATGTCTTAACACAATAACTAAGAAAATGCCATGAAGGCTATTTTACCCAGTTTGGTGAAAATATTTCAAATTGTATATAAAACCAGAACATTGTACCCCATGACTGCATTAATGTACACAGCTATGATTTAATTAAAAAAAATTCTCATTGTTCATTCTAGTATATAGAAGTACACTTCAATTTTGTATATTGATCTTGTACAGTGCAAAGTTGCTAAACATATTTGTTAGCTCTTATGATTGTCATTAATTGTAGATTTGAGGGAGATTTTTATCTGTAGACAATTGTATCATCTGTGAAAAAAGACACTTTTTCTTCTTCCTTTCCAGTGGCGATACCATTTTTTTCTCTTTCTTAGCTAACTATGCGGTTTAGGACCTCTAATGCAGGGTAAGCATGCAGTCTAAAGACCTATGGGAGAGTCTAATGTTGCTCCTCAACTCTGAAAACTGTCTGCTGGCAGAATTCTTTCTTTGTTGGGGGAAGTCAGTCTTTTTTCTTTTAAGACTTTTAACTGGTTGGATACAGCCCATCTGCATTATGGAGGGCAATATGTTTCACTGAAACTACCTGATTTGAATGTTAATCTCATCTAAAAAATACTTCCACAGAGTAGTATTTCTGAGTACTCTGGCCTACCCAAGTTAATGTGTAAATGATTAACCTTCACACTGCATCTATTGGCATGATCATATGTCATCTTATTTCCCATCTTAGTGTCCATATGATGGATCCTTAAGATAATCATTAATGTTCAAATGTTGAACCAACCTGCCATTCCTGGTCATGTCATGAATGGCATGGAATGGCGTACCAGGAATGGCATGTATGATGCTATGTCATACTTAGTCATGGCATAGTATCTTTCATTCATGCTGCTAGATTTAATTTTCTAATAATTTTAAAGATTTTGTATCTGTGTTAATATTAGTTTTCTATTGCCATTACAGCAAATTATCACAAATTTACTGCCTTTAAACAACATAAAATATATCATCTTGTTCTAGATGTCTGAAGTTCAAAAATAAGTTTACTGGGCAAGGTATTAGCAGGACTGTGTCCCTCTAGAGCACTAAAGGAGAGTCACGTTCCAGCTTTTGTTCATGTATGTTTTCCATCTTTTTAACTGGAAACTTGAACATTTTAATTGTAGTTATTACTAAGTTGCTTTCTGATTATTCTGATATGTGGATCATCTCGAATTCTCATTCTGTTGAGTGCTTTATCTCTTGAAAATAGGATATTTTTTCTTGCTATTTTTTATGTCTTGAGTTTTTTAAAATTGTATTATGGACATTGCATGTTGAGAAAAAACGATATTAAGGTAAATCATTTTTATACCTAGATACGGATACCTCTAACATGCCTATTCTAGTCTGTTAAGCTGTTACTGTGAAGGCTTTATGTTGATCTAGGTAGTAGTTGAGCTAGATGAGCCAGGTGTGGGATTTGTGGCATCACTGTTAATCTTGATACACCATGAGCTTCAGATTCCCTCCACGTTGTCCTGATGCAGGTATGCTGCAGGGTTTTTCACAGTCTTCATTTTCCACCCTTATTTTTAGATGTTTTTGCACAATTGTGCAGCAGAAGAGTCTTTGTGTTTTCATCCAAAGGTCAGCAAACATGTTCTGTAAGATGCTAAATAATTTGACTTTATGGGTTACATTTGGTCTCTGTCTTGCATTCTTTGCTTTTGTTCTATAGTCCTTTAAGACTATATACATTGTGCCTTAGCTTGCAACTATTGCAAAAGCAGGCTGTCATATGCTGATTCCTTCTTGTATTCTCTCTTCCTGAGTAGACTCTGTCACTGCTTGTTATTTAGTGCTAGGTTCACAGTGGAGCAAGGTAGGTTCTCTGTTTTCTTGCTCTAGTTTTAATATTAAGCATATTCTGGAGCATGGGCAATTGGTAGGGCTTTCTCAAATATCTTGCCCACTGGTTTCCCAGGCTTCCAAATTCTACCTTTTATTTCCAGAGGATCTGGGACATGACAGAGTTGTCATTCTCGCCCTTAGCATCAGAAGGAATCTGCTTGGTATTGCTGTGGTATTATTGGCCCAAGAGATTTTCTTGCTCCCCTGTGGAAAGGAAGCAATATGTCTTCTTTTGATTTCAGAGGGCAAGAAACAGGACTTTCTCCCCATCACCAAGAGGAAGGGTGTTTTATTTCTACCTCCCATAATGGTCCTGGGGCTGATAGAGCATTCTGCCCTTCTCCAGAGGCTAACATCTTTCACTTCTGAGATGAAGATCCCAGGAGAATGCCTCTACCTGACTTAGGAACATGCTGTCTGTGTATCTGAGCCACTGAGGGAGTTCTGAGCAGTCTCCAGCTCTGCCATTCAGTGGAGGCCCCTGGAGCAGAGAGCTTCAGTATGACTGTATGTTTGGGCCATCCAGGTCATCTAAACTAGTACATTAACCCACATTTTGCCTTTAAAAATTTATGAATATTTTAGCTGATTTCTTCTCAATTGTCTCTAAAGCAGCCACTTCTTCCTCCTCTGTTCTTCCTAAAGTGAAATAGATCATGTTTCCCATTTGTCCTCAGAAGCTCTCCTCCCTCTTTAGAATTCAGTTCCCTTTATTGTGTTATGATCTCAGGTCTCTGACAGATTCAAAATCAGTTATATAAACGTCTTAACGCAATAACTAAGAAAATGACATAAAGGCTATGTTAACCAGTTTGATGAAAATATTTCAAATTATATATGAAAACACCACACTGTACCCCATGATTGCATTAATGTACACAGCTATCATTTAATTAAAAAAAAAAAAGATCAGTTATGAGTTTTCAGGTTATCTAGCTTCAATCATAGTTAGGGTAAAGTGCCTGACTCCTGTGGCTTTCTGCATCCTAAGCAGAAGCACTCCTGCTACTTTCGTCCTACACCAGGAATGACTCAATAAATGTTTGGTGATAGATTCACCATTTAAGAACTCCCGGACTGTAAGTCTTATTCCCTAACAATACTCTATTTTATATTTTTATTGTTTTGTGTATATGCATCTGAGGCACAATAAACATAGCTTTTGAATATTCACCATCCTACCCATCCAGGGCAAATAACAGTGAAATAAACTTGAGTATTTAAAAAAAGTCTTTTTTTTTTTTTTTTTTTTTTTTTTTTTTTTTGATTAAAGAGCTTTTGGAGAAAAGAAGACCTGGTAAATTTGTTTAATGGAAATAGAAATATTTTATCATTTTTGCACATGCTGAATAGAATAGGAATAGGGCTGACTACTCCAATATATTACATAATAGTTATTATTTATTACTGTTACTCATTCTCTTTACCAACATTTGTTAGTTTTTTTATTAAATGCACTACTAAATACTATGAAATGGTTTGGAAAACTGCAGTCTGTAGACCAAATATGGTCTACAATTTGTTTTTGTACAACTTCCAAGGTAAAAATGTTTTTTATATTTTTTAATGGTTATTTTAAAAGGGAGGGAGTTTAGGGACAGAGACAAGATGTGGTCCAAAAAACCAAAAATATTTACAATTAGACCCTTTACAGAAAATAATTTCTGTTCCCTATGTCTGGAGGACAAAAAGTCGGTATCACATTATCCCTGTCCTCAAGGTCCTTTTACTCTGGTAAAACATAATTCAGCCATACACAAAAATAAGTAAACTTTGAATTAGAAAATTACCTACCATTTGAAAAATACCAAATAGTGTTCTATAAAAAAGTAGAGGAGGAAATAATTACTTTCAGCCTAGGCATCCTGGAAACCTCTCCGGTGGAGATGGCATTTTAATAGGATAGTAAAATATGAGTAGAATTAATACATGAAGAGAACAAAATAAATCAAATAAGCAATAGATACCAAGGGTTATGAAACAAGAAACCTGACTTTATAACTCAGGAGTGGAAAATCATATGATCCATTCATTTTTTCATCCTCAGTCATTATCCCTGCCCCAATAAGACTGATTTTCTAATGAGATTGATTTTAAATATCTTTAGACTTTGACTTGATAAGTAATCTCTCAGAAATTTATATGTTTTGCTGAGGAAACCAATAAAAATAGCTGCAGTTTGAGCTTTAAGTATTTTCCAGAAATTGTACTGACGACGTAAAAGTGAGTGGTCAGTTTTTAAATTGGGGTCTGTCTATCCCCTGGTGTTGTACTCTCAGGTACCCACCCCATAGAAGGAGCATGAGATATGAACCTACACTGTTAATTTTACTGCAGAACTGAGGAAGGGTGGTTTTTTGGGTATCTTTGTGCTGTTGATGCCTTTAAGAGATTTGTTGCATAAACACACAATAGGCAGATTATGTATTCTATGTCAGCTAATCGTTTGCTCTTCCACAAAATCCCAAAGAATGGAATGTTTTAGTGTGCTGAATCAGATATCCAGTATTTTTGTGATAATGGGAATACAGCACGTTCTTCACATCACAAAGAGGAAATGCTGCTGCAACAAGGGCAGACTTTTCTAGTGCCATTGGCCATCAGGGCTAATTCTCATCTGTCCAAATAAATTACAACACGGAAATTTGAAAATAACTCTCATTGGCAGCTCCTCTGGGCCTTCTTTTTATTTTGTAGATCTATATGTTAAGTGACAGGCCACTGTTCGGCTTTTTGTTTTGAACACACATTCACACAATCATCGGTTCATCCGGATGTTTGATGTCCTGAGGATGGATTTCACCAGATTAAAATGCCCCCCATGCCATGCACTTTCCCTTTTATATTCATCTCTGTTTTAGGTTGTTACAGAGTCTCACTCTCTAGTTTTAGGGGCCTTATAAATTACCTGAGCTGCTGAAAATGGAGGGTGCTGAAGATGTGTCTGCAAGGGCACAATGATCATAGCTCAGCACACAGCAGTCTCAGAGCAGGTAAGATGCCCTCTGCTGCATGGCCTGTGAGTGACAGGTAAGCTGCAGTAGTTGAAAAGGGCACATCCTCCAGGGCCGAGACTTCCTCAGAGGGCCTTGGATGATCCTCAGGAAATGGTATGCCATCTCAATAGCTTCCTGGAGATGAACCACGACAAGCCTCAGGGAGCTGCCTCCAAATCTGTTCACTTCGTTCCTTGTGAGCTGAACCTTCCATCTCTGACTTCTTATTTTCCCTAATCACCTCCAGGCCTATGACCACCTTCAGAAGTAGAGAATTGATGTCTCTTCCTAATTCCATTGACATCAATTCAACACTCACTGCCCTCAGCTCTCCCCTTTTGATTGCCAAAGGCCTATCTGGATGCCAAAAAATGGAACACTAAGTTTTTTAAATGCCTTTATTAAGGAGAAAATAAAAATAAAAGCCTCACTTGTCTTCAAGGCAATGTGGATGCTGCTCAGTAACTAGGAAAGGTCATAAACAATCAAGTGGGAAATAAAAATCACAGAGATAAATACTGCAGTCTACAATCCAAATAGGTTTATATGACACAGTTAAATGTATCTGTAATATCCACCACAGTGACTGGCTCATTATCATGAAATAACCAAAAATGTTAACTTTTATTATTATAATCACATCCTTGGTTTACTTTATAATGACATGTTGAGGTGACTATACAAAATATTGGGTAAAACAGAAATATCTAATCAGAAGCTTTGGAACCTGTGAATATGTAGAAAATTAGAAAAATCCAAAGATACTGAGAGTTGTTTTAGAAATTATGATCCAGAAATTCATAGGTATGCCACATAATATAATTAAAATATTACCCTCTACATAGTAAGTATCAGCTAAATAAAATATATTTTTATGTTATTTAAAATATGGGTTTTTACTATGGAGAAATAACAGACCTAAGACCTGGGAAATGCTTTCTAGAAAACCTTGAGGCAAAATAGTCTGATACCATCACTTTGGCAAAACCATTTAAAACCCTATTAGCATAGTTTAAAGAAAAATTACTAGAACTTTTTTCAAATAAAAAAACAGAAGAACTTTTAGAAGTAATTCAATAAAAATACAAATAGGCAAATAAAATATCTTTCAAAGTTAAGTTCAAGGTCATTTTCATAAAGACTTGAAAAGATAAAGCTCGTGTAATAGGAGGATATTTGATAGAGCCATGCTATAGGCATGGCTAAATCTATTTTGGATCAAAAAGAGGCAGCCAAGCTGAAAAAGGTGCCCATATCAAACTTCGGGAGCAGTAACCTGCATCAAGGACATTGCTCATTCTGAATGACCCAGCAGCCACTGCATCATTTACCAAGAATACTCAGCTCAAACAATATGCCTCCTTATTGCCTCAGTGTGTTCAATGGGGTGGTAAGAATGAAAATTTTTACTTAAATAAAAAAAAAGTTCAGTGATTAGAATAACTTTTTTTATTTTAACAGTAGGAAGTGACTTTGAAAATTCACTGCACAGATGAACTCCAGCTTAATCTGGAAAATTGAAACCCAGATGTGCAGCCATCACGCTGGCACACTGGCGTCAGTGATTCTCGTCCTCACAGACAAGCAGAATTAAGACGTCCAGCAAAAGGTCAGGCTTTGGATAAGAAGAATTAATTCTTTTTTGTCCTGAATGATAAAGGATGTTTAACCAAATTGGCTTCTCCAGCAGATACTTTTTCGAGGCTAAATAATCTCAATCAATAATTGCAAGAAGAAACTCTCAAGGTTGTTATGGCGCATGACAAGATCATTGCAATTAAAATGAATGTTGAGAGATGAAATGGGAGAATTACTTATGGGCAGGATGAGGTATTTGATCATTTTAGTTCAATTAAGAGCAATGATGTTTACAATGTCTTCGTTAAAGATAAGAATAACATCATCATTCATCCTTCCTCTCTGAAGAGTCCTTTGATGAGTACATTCCCTCAATAGTGAAATAGAGTGCCCAGCAGAGCAGAGAACTTCTAGTCCTATCATATGACTCGAATATGCTAACAATTCACAAAATTTCTGACAAAACACTGTGTCTGTACACTATCTTGCACTGTCGCCTTGACAACATTCCTAGCATTTTTCTTCAGTGAGTATTACAATTTAACTCATAAATCAGTAAAAGAAGAGACTTGTGGCCTGGCTTCTCATATATCCATACATACATTCTCAAGGGTAACATCATGAGATCTTCCTCATTTTAGTTCATTTCATTTTTAAAATTTATAAACTTACTGCATAATATCCAACATCCAAGAAATACCTATAATGATTTTCGTAAAGGTAAGCAATGACATTTAAACATACAAATAATTTATACTAAAACAAACACAAATATGTTTTTGATTAGAATACAAAATTTGAAAGAATTATTCAGATAAAGATAAAGATAATCATAGGATAAAATATGAGCACTATTATCTTGGGTGAGTCATCCAGAACACCCAGGACATATTTCTCTCTTATTTTAGGATTACTTGGCAGGAAAAACTTGAGAAGTTTGGCATTGTTAATCATCTGTAAAACGTGTGTTTTCCATGTACTTTCACTTACCTAGCCACAAAAGTCACTGGCATGCTGTTAGTCACTCTCCCCTATGAACAGTAGTTTTCAAGTGAGATGTCGATGTTTAGAAAAGCCAATAGTATTTTTAAATGGAAGTTGGAAGTTGAAAGTTAATGAAAAAAAGAACATTATGGATGTAGCCCAGTTTACTTAAAGCCTAAACATTGGATACAATTTTGGGAGGAAATCTTAGTGCAATGATTACTAAATGAATGAATTTGGCCAAGTTACTGAACCTGTCTGCCATCTATTTCCTTGTATTTCAGACAAGAATAATACAATCATTCCTATGGGATTTATTAATATTTTTTGAGATGAATTTAGATCATGTACGCAAAATGCTTAGTCCAGGAAATCACACAGCTAAAGTAATCAATAGAAAGTAGCTCTGTGGCTCATGCCTGTAATCCCAGCACTTTGGGAGGCCAAATCAAAAGTATTGATTGAGGTCAGGAGTTCCAGACAAGACTGAGCAACACAGTGAGATCCCATAGCTATAAAAATTATTTAAGATTAGCCAGGCATCGTGGTGAAAACCTGTAGCCTAGCTACCGGGGAGGGTGATAAAGAGGATCGCTTGAGTCCAAGAGTTTGAGGTTGCAGTGAGCTATGATGATGCCCATCCATTCCATCCTGGGCAACAGAATGACACCTTATCTTAAAAAAGAAAAAGCAAAAAAAAAGCCATTCAAAAGGAACCTTGGTGTGTAAGGTTTCAAAGCAGAAAGTTAATCAATTCTCTTGTCTATACCAGGAAGACCCTTCACAGACAGGTGTATTTATGAATGCCAAGATTAGAGAAGAGGGAATCACACAGCACCGAGGGGCCTACAGATGTCAATGTAGATAGAAGGGGTGAGTTCACCCTAGAGCTACAAGTGCTCCAAACTGAGACAAGATTGAAAAATTGAAGGTTTAAGGGGAAGTCTGAGACTAATATAGAAAAGGGTTTTAAGGGGCCCATCAAACTATACAGAGTCTGAGACCAAAGAGGGAACTAAAATATGAATGAACATTCAATGAACATTCAATAGTAATTACCAGGAAAAGGTACTTACTGAGATGACAGTCTGTGGAAAATTCAGAATCAGCAGAAGCAGGAGTAGTCACCATGAATAGGTATTTTACATCTTTTGTGCCATGTGACCCATGGGTAGTTGGGCCTTTTCAAAAGATCAGCAATGGAGTAGTCCATTTGGGGTCCTATCTCATGGGGACTTAAGAAAACTCAAAAAAGAGCAAAACAAATGATCAGGGTAATATAAAATATATCCTAGGAGGACTAATTAAAAGTATCTGGGCTGTTAAGTCTAGAAAAAGGGGAGTCACTGCAAGCACTCCAGTGAATGCACAGTATTAGAGATTTGGCCGCCAGCTGATTTTAATGTTCATGGAAGTCTCTAAGGTGGGAGTAAGTTTAGACACATGTCTACCAATATAGAAGAAAACATTTAATAAAACTTTGTAAAGAAAGATCAGCAGGGCAGCGCCTGTAGCTCAAAGGAGTAGGACACTGGCCCCATATGCCGGAGGTGGCAGGTTCAAACCCAGCCCTGGCCAAAAAAACTGCAAAAAAAAAAAAAGAAAGAAAGAAAGATCTACAATGATAGATTCCACATATAAGACCTTTGTCTCTGAGAATCGAGATAGTAGTCCATCACCTTCCTGAGATTTTGTAGTCGTCAGCTTGAGCTATCATAACAGAACACCACAGACTGGCAGCTTAAACAACAAAATTTATTTTCTCACAACTCTGGAGGCTGGACATCTCAGATGGGGGTGTCTGTAAGCATGGTTTCTTCTGAGACCTCTCTCTCTCGGGCTTTCAGATGTCCATCTTGTCTGTGTGTGCTCACCTGGCCTTTCCTGTGGGTGCATCTCTGGTGTCTCTCTGGGTGTCCAGATTTCTTCTTATATGGACACCCGTCAAATTGGATCAGGGTGCACCCTGGTAGCTTCATTTTAACTTAATCAGCTCTCTAAAGGGCACAGTATCTCCAATATAGTCACATTCTGAGACCCTGAGGGTTAGAACTTTAACATACAAGTTTTGGGAAGGCATAATTCAGCCATAACAGATGACTTAACTAGTGATGGTAGTTATTAGTCACTGTCTAACCCCCAACCCACAGGCACATGTCCTACATTTTCAAAATTTTAACTCACCAAATCATATGCTTAAAAATCTAATTACTTTGTTTACCAGATTTCAAATTAAGAGGGCTTTCTAACTACAGATCAGAGTTTCTCCACATAATGAGAAAAAAATGTATTTTGTGATGCCTCAATGTGTATTTACACCCATGTCAAGAAACTTGACATTTCAATTCCATAAACAAATGTATAATTTCAGTTAAGTTGAAAAAAATACCGAAAATTTCTTATGGGTTCCCCTTTCTACTTTGGAGGGACTAGGCTTGGAAACACTGCTTTGGTTATTAACCTTTCTAAAAGAAAGTCTGGGGTGAAGTCATTTTCCACTGTCTTCCCACTTTGTGGTTTTATGATAGCAATTAGAGTTGGCCTTTGGAAAATACTGGCCCCCCCTCAGCTGAAGGTCTCACAAATGATGTAGCATATGTGTGGCTGCCCAGGGGTCTATTCCCCCTTCTTCTTATAAAAACACTCTTCTCTTTGGTGGAGAATTTTTTCCCTAGCACACACACTTCAGTGAAATTATGAATCAAAATGTTCTGCTCTCTTTACTGAAGATGTGGGTACATCAACTAAGCTAAGGTACTGGGATGTTCTCTATTTGAAATCTGCATCTTAACCAGAGTAAAAAACAAACAAAAATCAAAAGCAAGCAAACAAACAAAAAAAACCCAGTGACCACACTGTAACTCATTCACCCAGAGTTAGTGCCTGCTACCAGAAGCCCGGATGGTTTTGGTGCCTTTCCTTCTCCAGCGTGGTTTCTCATCCTTCCACTCAGATCTGGGGGCACTCTCAAGACCTAACAGCAAAACCTCTTTTTACCTAAGTTATCCAGACTTAGTTTCTTTTTTTTTAAATTTATATGTTTTTAATTAAATGATAACTGTGTACATTAATGCAATCATGGGGTACAGTGTGGTGTTTCCATATACAATTTGAAATATTTTCATCAAACTGGTTAACATAGCCTTTATGTCATTTTCCTGGTTATTGTGTTAAGACGTTCATATTCTACTTTCAGAAGGATTCACTTGTACCCTTGTAAGATAAACCACAGAGGTGGTCCCTGCAATCACCCTCCCTCTAGCCATCCACTCCTCCCCCACCCCCATATTCTTAGGCTATAGTTAGCTTATAGCTTTCATATGAAAACTATAAATTAGTTTCATAATAGGGCTGTGTACATTGGATACTTGACTTAGTTTCTTTTACCTGTGCAAGGGAAAAAAAATACTGATAAAATCAATTAAATTAGTAAGATTTCCAGAAAATTAACATTGCTAGATGGCTCTTCTCCCACCTTTCAATAATCCTTACTGTCAATATCCCAGATGAGGATAGAAATATCTTTGCCAAGCTAAGAACTTTCCCAAATGAGGCATTAGGAGTAATGAAGGAGATTTAACTCCATACAGCTACTCTTCCTGCAACGAAGAATCAGCTGAATATTTACAACTGCAGTGCCCCAATATACTCACAGACTCAACAATGAGAAACATCTGCTTTATTCATATTTGTAGGTAAATTTACCTTTCTGGGTTTGGAGCTGTTTGGATCTTCGTAGCCCATTCTGGGTCAGAGATTCTCAAAGTGGGTCTCAGGATCCCCAGCATTAGCTGCTCTATCAGAAACTCTGGGGGTGGCGCCCCTGCAATCTGCATTCTGACAAGCCCTGTTAGTGCTCCTGGGGCCTGCTGGGGTTTAAGGACCTTTGGACTAGGTGAAGGCCCAGCCTGGTGCTGGAAGAAGAGCCCTCAATTCAGTAGTCGACTCTACTTTTCTCATGATGAGAGACCGTGAGAAATCCTGAAAGGCATCTCTTCAGGGGTCTTGTCCTACTTGGGCCACAGCCTCCTCCTTGCTCTACCCCTAGCCCTTTTCTGTCCATTGCCTCAAGGAAAGTTGAAATGGTCATTAAAGAAAGGCAGGGGGTCGGAAAATAGAGCAGTACTGTCATTTATGCCAAGCCTGCAACCTCATTTCCAACTATTTGATTGTTTTATTTGCCCAGAGGCACTACTTCTCACACATTTGGCTCCTCTCTTTAAAGGAACCCCAACTAATCATTTTCGTGTGCTTCAATGCACTGCTCTCCCAAGTATTCTTTTTAAATTGAGTGAAAATTAAACCTAATGCACACAGTTCCATAATAACATTTCTTTTAATGAGACCCATCTTCTAATGGAAAGGACTGCCCTACTAAATTAAAAGTCGGGAAATGTATAAAACACATAAGCCTGCACATGAAACCCAAAACCTAATTTATTCATTCATTTCACTAGACAATGTGATAAAACGTAACAGGAACATGAGAAAATGAAGTTGTGTTCCCGTCTCCTCCTGCCATTTCCCCTTTCCTACTTAGAAAAGGTCAGCGTGAGGAAAACATGACCTTAAAATCCACTTCCCTGTAAAGCAAAACCAGTGAAAGCAAATATTTTCCATGTCCTATTACTCTGAAAATCTAATTGTAAATTAAAAAAAAAAAACTCTTAATCATATAAAATCTTTTCTTTTTTTTATTTCAAATGTCTTTAGCATTTTCTAAAAATTATTTTTAGCAAGCCTGGGATAGATTCCAAGTAATTTCAAAACTGCGTTCAGAATAGTACTTTGGTTATAGGTTAAAAAAACCAAGTACATAATCTGCAGTGTTTTATGAGGTTATTAATTTGAATTATGGAATTCCAATTGCCTAGGAGCTTGTCCATAAACCACTGCTCTCCTCCAACAGGGTGGAAAAGAACACAAAGTATTCCCACCAGGAAGCTTGGGAGCTTGTCAGAAACCTACAAGTGGTCCTCAGACTTCACGGTTTCTTTTAGAGGTTTAGGTCTTTTGCAAAACCTCTGATCCACAGGTAGCAGTGACCTCAGAGATGGGGATATGTATGCTGAGGTTCTTGCCACACCTGTGCACACTGGAATGCTGGCCGTACAGGAAGCCAGACCATGTCAACTCCTCCAATAACGGAGGTGCACCTACTTTATAATGGTAATGAACTAAATGGAGATTATTCAGCGTGTGTTTGTATGTGTCTGTTTACTAGTACGTGCATAAGAGTATTTGCATACATAGTATGCAAGCACTTGCTTCATATGTGCATAATTGAATACTTTCTTTTTTCCTAATTTTTATTCCAGCCGTGCAAAGATACAAATTGTCCCATATTTATTTCAGGCCTTAGAAATTAATATATTGAGATCACAAATTTTGTTTTAAGATAGAATATTTTTTTCTCTAAAGGACATCAGCTCAATTATTTATTTTCTGTATCTTGTTTTCTTTTTTAAAAAAAAAAACTACATCTGGCTGGGCATCTGTAGCTCAGTGAGTAGGCCTCTGGCCATATACACCAAAACTGACAGGTTCAAGCCCAGCCCGGGCCTGCTAAACAACAATGATAACTGCAACAACAACAAAAAAATAGCCAGGCATTGTGTGGGCTCCTGTAGTCAATCTCAGCTACCTGGGAATCTGAGGCAAGGAATCACTTGAGCCCAAGCGTTTGCAGTTGCTGTGAGCTGTGATGACACAGCACTCTACTGAGGTCTGCACAGTGAGTCTCTGTCTCAAAACAATGAATAAATAAATAAATAAAATCTGTTTTTTTAAGTTTTCAGAATCCAGAGAAAAAGTTCTTCCTTCCACACATTTCATCAAGCAATTGATCTAGACAGAATTTTTTGGGCTATGTAGCAGGAATTGGAAGATTAATTTTGAATTTCTTTCCGGAAAAAGACATGAGGTCCAATTACAAGCCACACCAAAAAGATGCAAGCTAGTCTGGCAACATTATAAAAGTGGGAGTAATAGCTTAAAAATGCATATGCAGACAGAGAAGCCGTATCCATAGCTAAAACAAAGAAGGAAGGAAAACCCAAAACAAAACAAAAAAAGAGAGAGAGAGACAGAGAAAAGGAAAACAACGTGAAACAGTTTTATAAATTTCTTATGCAAATACCCTTAGTTTCCGTAGTTTGTAACCAGAATCCAGCTTCTGGTAGAATCTTGAAGTACACTGCAAATACTAATTAACAAATCATACTAAATGGGTAGTTAAAAAGTTTGGAGGGATCCAGGCAGTTCATGGAATTTCAAGGATGGCCAGTTGGACCAGAATATCAGTCAGACCAGGGATGTGTTGTAAAGAAAGGTACCTTTATTCAAGTCTTTGCTCAAGTCAGTGGCTCTACTTGACTAACCGCAAGCTTCCAGACACTGTGACCAATCTTGCAGCCACAGTGTTTGTTAATTGACTTTATTTGTTTTTGGTGTCGAAGTAGTTTTCCTCCAATGAGTAGGTGGCTCAGTGAGAATCCCAAAAGAAAACAGCTTCTAAAAGGGCTTTTGGTACTTAGAGGTTTTGGAAAAATGACGAAAAGAAGCATTTTCCTGGAGTAAATATTATTCCTTGAAACAAACCAAGGTTTGATTCTAACAACAACTACAAAAATTTAACAAAAATTCTGTACAGCAGCCACTGGGATAACTTCTGAGAAATTACTTTCTAGTGACATTCAAACTATAAATATTCAACCTGATTTATGGTTGTTTTTTCTTTTGACTGAAAATGTGCAATGTATATGGCTTGAATACATGTTCTTGTCTCAAATGTTCTACCACACACATTTCCACCAACTGTGAGGGCAAACACATTCTGACCGATGTTATTGCTTATGAAAATTTTCCCTAGGACTTGAAATATAACTCTGTGTTTTCTTTTGAACCTTCACATTTATAAATGAGCAATTGTTAAACCACTTGCTGTTTCCCTTAGAGTCACCTTAATAAGGATGATAAAGTAAGTCAGCTAACCTTTCGGATTCGATGAATTTTCCATTTTCTGTTTGAGGACAGCACTTAGAAGGAAAAGAATCCTTGACAGTGGGAAATTTGTGAATGATTCTTAGATGTGAAGGCCTTTGTTAACATTTCTCCAATGAGGGTGTTTCAAGTGGTCTGAAGTTGTTGAGTTTCATGTAAAAATGTAACTTAGGTAAAATTTGTCTACTCTTATATTTTTAAAATCGTTGACAAAATGCACACTCATTTAGCTGTGCCTGTGGATTCATTCAAACAGAATAAGTATACCTAAGCCTATTTTTCTGATTTATACATGTTTATACATGTAATTGAGCTAGAATACTTTCTTCGAAGTAACACGTCATTCTCAAAAACTCATTTTTATTTGTGATATTTAGGACCATTTTATATGAAATGTGAAGTGTTTTATGAATAAGTCCCATGCCGGATGTGGGAGATGAGTCCCAGAGGAGGTGAGCAAATCTGTGTCTCTGATTCAGGCTTAGAGCCCATGCTAATCTGTTCTCTATCCATCCAGAACCACAAAAGCCTTTTGAAATCCCAGTGGCACTTATTACCTGCCAGGAGTCTATGAGGTGCCTGAATGTAAGTTTATGGCCAATGCTGGTACCTTGTATGGCCTTATGCTGCTTGATGAGACCATGCTCACGAGCCCCCTTACAAGAGCGTTTAATGAGGCATTCCCACAAGCTACAAGGCCAGCTGTTGTAAATGAAGGAAACACAGGGAGGGATGGGCTGGGTGAGACAACCTGGAGTTTCAATTCTGACTGAACCATGTATTGATTGTATGACCCTGGGGTGTTGCTAAATTTTTCTAAGTATCACACATTTAATGAGTAAAATAATTGTGCCGGGTGAGATGATGTGTCCCTCAGCTCCTAATTCAGCCCCCTGTATTCTGTTTTGTATGGCTGGAGCTGGGACTCTACCAACTACATGTATTCAGTGCCAGCTGGCTTCTTGTTAGGCTATTCAGAAGCAGGGGGGAGAGAGGAAGCTTTCCTTCATCCCTTTTGCTTGCAATTCTCATGGACTCTTCCCAGCAGTGATTCTTCCCCTGAGCAATAGTTAGTCCCAGCTTTTAGCTCCTATTGATGCTCACAGAACAAATCTTATGGTCCCTCCAGATATTAGCAGCAGACAGACAGTGACTCCTTGGAATATTATGTCTCAACTCCTCGGTACCCATCCTTTGAGATTCTACCTCCTGATACTTTTAATCACCATCTTTTATCTCTCCAGCTTTAGGATAGTAACTACTCTCTTGATTACTTTCATTCTTCCTTTTTTTTCTCATTCAGCAAACCAAGACCTTGGTACTAATAACTTCTACTAAATTCTCTCTTACAAAGCCTGACATGTAGTATAGATAAAACATATGTCTCCTCTCTCCATCCATAAAAGCTATCTCAATTGCAAAACTTGCCCCTCCTCCAGTATAATGAGTTTGTGCAAGTTGTGTCTTCCAATGTAAAGTACTTGAATTAGGAGAAGAAAGAAACTTAGCTTTCTAACTCTCCTTAGCTAGTTTCAACAGGGTGTGGGGATCATATAGGAGATTTATGACCATAACTCCCTGACGAACATTTTCTGTATTTGTGAAATTGCACAGCCAGAGTGTTCTTTTCACATTGCATAAACAAACTTATCTTTCATTTCAGTAGTCACAGTGATAGTATCATGATTTGTCATCAAAAGATCATGGAATTGTTCTTCTTAATAATTCATTCATTTCATTAATAGCCATTTTTATCCATACTCAACCCTGACTGTCTTTAATATAAATGTCAAGATTCTTTATTCTTTCATCCCCTACTAACATTATCTTATGTTATTCAAATGTTATGATGCCTATATCATTATTTGTGCCATATTAATTATTATTTCTCATCTAAATCTATCAAGACTCAGCCAAGACAACATTATCTTAGCCCACTAGGATATCTCCCATGAATTCCTAGTATACCTATTATAATTTCTTGCAGTATAGTAATTAATTGCTCTTGGATTTGAAATTGTATCAGCTTATTTCAATTAAAAAAACAATTTTAGGGCATCCACTGTGTTTCATATCATGACACATGACTTTCAATATTAGCTGTCTGATTGGCCAACCTTAAATATTTGCATGACAGATCATATCATCTGGGACTTTCATTTTTTCTGAGGGCAAGACTGAAATACCAAAATAAGTATTATATAATTCTGAAACTCTATCAAAATAGAATGTAATAAAGATTTAAGAATCTTTTCTTATTATAAACTCCATAGGAACAAATAACCTTTAAACAATGTTTTAGTGAACACATCATATTTTTCCTTTCTTCACCATACTGCTCCTTCCCAGATGCATTAAAATATTTGTAAGGTAACCATAAACTTAATGACAAGAATTTCTGACTGGCAAAATTGAAATACTTGATCCTGTTTTATTTTATTCGTGAAATGGATATTACAGTGCAAGTAGACACAATTCCCCATACTCTTGCACAAAAACTAAATTTGTGAAATCAAGAGTTAAGCTCTTTGCTTTTCAATTCCCAGTCATTATGATGATAGATGGAGTGGATGACATAAATTACTGCCTCAGGAAAACTAGTGACTGCATATATGGTTACTCACTTTGAAATATGTGCAGATAGAAAGACTACAGAGTAGCGGGAATCACCTGAACCTGAAGTGAACCAACTCTGAATGAAAAAAGACCTTGATCAACTCATGAATAGTCCCCTAAGTTAATCAATTGCTTAACATTAATACCTTTTCTCTGCCAATGACCTTCTAAGTGTCTGAACAACTTTAAAGCATAAAAAGGATAAAGGAATAGATGAAAATGTAAACTCTTCATTCAGTTTGACTTTGAAGATACCTAAAAAGCCTTCAATATGGTAAAAATGTATGATACATACCAGTTGTCTACTCCTATAGTATGCACATACTGTCCCTTCTTCATATTTCATAGATGGCTTTGAAATCAGATATTATGGCAATAAGGACTTAAAAGTCAAATATTTAACCAGAGGGTAAAATGAGATTCAGACCATTAGAGTACTCTACTCATTTGAAAGGCTACCTTATTTTGTGAACCATGATGGACTTAGAACTATAGCATTGTGCTTAGAATCATGTCTTCTAGCAATTCTTTGTATTTTTTTTCTCTATAATAAGGGAACAAAGCTTTCAAATAAAAGATCTAGTCTCTCATAACAAGGTAAAAAAAACATGTTTATGCACATCAACAAGTGAACCAGAAAAAGTACTTTTTGTAATTTTATTTTCTCAAATTATCTGTGGGTATACTTTGAGGTTGGCAAAATTTAGACCAGTGAGGAATAAATTTTCAAGGCTAAATATATTTTTAAAAATATATGCACTAAGGGTTTGTAGTCAAAGTGTATTATTCAACTTTGATTTATCTAAAAAGGAGAAAATGCTAAGCTCGCAAAATTGCATGGGAAGATTTGGTAACATGAATGTCTTCTGAGCAGTGAATCACATTTGTAGGAAACAAATGAGTTGAAATTTCAAAATATTTTCATGCTGTTAGAAATTCATAACTTTCTAAATTTAACTTAGTTTTAAAACTTGGCTTGTGTAAGTCTCCTAATCTCTGAAAACTAAAAAAGAACTTAAAGCTACTAAGTTTTAGAGTTTTTTTTTTCTCCTGGAAAAAATGGATGGTTCTATAATTCATTTTCAACCACAGATGATTTTACCAGTTTACATTTAAACTAAATACTAATAGTTCCCATATATTCTGATTCAAATGTATTAGCTTCCTATTGTTGATGTAACAAATATATTATCATAAACTTATAGGTTCAAATAACATAACATACTTTTTTTTTATCTTATGATTCTAGAGTTTAGAGGTGAAAATGGTTCAGAGAATAAAATCAAGATGGGCTTTGTCTGGAAGCTCTAGGGCATAATCTGTGTCCCTGGTGTTTCCAGTTTGTAGGGACTTCCCACATTCCTTGGCTCATGGGCTCCCTTCCCTATCTTCAAACAGGGCAACGGCAAGTTAAGACCTTACATCATGTCAATTTAACCTTTGACCAAATGTATTTCCTTTTGACTTTCCTGCACATTCTTCTTTCACATTAAAGGACACTTGTGAATCTATTGGGGCTGACTGAGTAATCCAGAATAATCTCCCTATCACAGGTCCTTAACATAATCACTTCCACAAGATCCCCTTTTTCATCTCAGGTAACATAGTCACAGGATCCAGAAATGATGCTTTGCTTTCCACTTTCTGGAGAAATTCTTGGTGGATACTAATTTAATCCAGCATCTGATATAGAAGTACACAATTCTCCCAATCAGGACACTTGAGTATGTTATTATATTTCAAACATTTGTAAAGCTATTTTCATGTTGCTTTATATGGTAAAAGAAATTTTGCATAAGGGGTTGGATGGGGAGATTGACCAGGTGTGCAACTACAATAATACTTAAAAGTGAAAGGGGGAAGCCTAAGAGAGAGTCAGAGAAAGAGAAGTGATTACAACGCATACATCAGAATAATGTGATTTCTAGCTTGGAAGCTAGTAGGAGGTCATGAGCCAAGGAATGCAGGCAGTCACCAGAAACTGGAAAAAGCACTGAACTAGACCATTTCCTAGAACTTGCAGAAAGCAATGGAGCCTTGCTGACACATTGGTTTTAATTCTATAAAACCCATTTCAGACTTCTGAATGCCAAAACTGTAAAAGAATACATGATTTTCATCTTAAATCACTAAGATTATAGTAATTTGTTATAGCAGTAGCATAAACTAATATGACAGGTGGATTATCCTTTTAGTAAATTATATTATAATATAGTTCTAAAACTTCTCCATTTTTACTATACTCGAAGATCTGCCTTTCTATTTCCTAATGAATCAATGTTGCATTTTTTTTCTGCAAAGAGCCAAAAAAAAAAAGTATGGCATTAACTTTGCACACAGGAACCACAGATTCATTTGGAAATACTGCTCCTTTTCTATTAGTGGTAACATGATGTGAGCCTCAGCAAAAGCTTCTATCACTTTTCAAGAAGCCAATGCTTCAGCCCTTAGTATGCAGCATTCCACTGAGATCTCAATAATCATGTTTTAACTTTGCAGTCAATCTGCTAAATCTCATTGGGAATGGCAGCAAACTCACGGAGTTTTATTGCAAAGATGGCACAGTAGCACATGGCAGGAAACTCTCACATAAATGCATAATTGTGGCTGTGTTCATCTTACCAAATAAAGCCCAATGCATGTGATAGTGCTGCATAAAAGGAGTTACTAAAGTTAAATTATATTTGTCAGAATGAAATGAACAGCTACATTTAATGATACTGGATATTTAATTTGAGGCAAAAACTTAACGCAACTTCTGGTTCACTAATTCACAAAGACTCAAAGACATCTCTGCTCTAAATAACGTTGTAAGTTCAAGTTATACCACATGTGTGTACATGTGGCAGAATGGAGCTCTGTATAGAATCTAGATTGGGATGTTCTGGAAGGATGACTCTGTCCAACTAATTCCTCTTATATACTTTTACCTTTTATATATATCTTTCTCTGGCAAAGTACAAATTCTATTGATATTATTTTTCTTGTGTCTATCTCCTGCCTTACTACAAAATACCCCAATACAAGGATCATGTTTTATTTATCTATCTAATCTATCCTGGTACTACTTATCATCATGCCCTTGAGGTGGTCAGTAACTTTTGGATGAACTTCCACATTCTAAGTGCCTAGGCAGGAAATACAGAAATTGCTAAGGACAGAGAATTATCCAACTATGCTATTGGATCTAAAAAAGGTCTCAGTTCCATATCTGACCTATCAACCACCCCTAAGAGTATCAAGAGAACAGGTTCTCCACACTTTCATGTATGAGTTTTGTCTTCCTTTTGCAGTTAAGGTAGTCTTTCTGTTGCTTACTTAAATGGATTTTTACCAGATAAAGAAGATCTAAAGAGAAGCTATCATGCGTGATAGACACATGCCACAAATACACATACTACGTGGTTTAACAAGTTTGTGAACTCCTTCAAAAAAAGTGCTACAAACCTCATTATTGAATCTCACTATGATCACCAGATGGCCATGGGGTTTACTTCGAAGATGATTGGCAATAACGTCTATAGAACTTTTTCTAGGACGAGTTCACAAACCTAGTTGTCAGACCTCATATGATGACAGCTCTGATAGACAATCAAGAAAAAGAGTTCCAAAATTGCTTTGAGGGGTAGTCTAGGCACTAGCATCAGTGCATAGCTTCCCATGGGGAGAACTTTTGAGGGGACCATAGTGACATTCAGCAATGAGGTATGGAGCACTTTTTCTAGGATGAGTTTGCAAACTTAATTGCCTGACTTTGTATATGTGAACACAAATAGTATGTAATTATATACATCCTGAGGATTCTGAACTTCCTTATTGTATCACACAGTTGGTTTAGCATTGAGCATGCAAGCATTTTACTCATTTTCCACAATGTTCTTCTTGATGTATATATTTACCAGCATGCCATACTTCTTGAGTTATATTTCTGTTTCCTTTGGTGGTCAAATGGTTCTAATCTATTTTAGTAAACCCCTAAAGTAATTATGACTTCTATTGAATAAGTATGTCATTGTCTCATTTTATTCTGCAAACAGATATGGTGCCAGTAACCAGCAACTTTTCTCTGCATCTTTGGAATCTTCCAGGATTGCAGTTTATGCTTGTGTCAGTTGTACTTTGCATAGTTCCAGGGGCCTGCTTACATCAGAGTCATCATAAATTGGCACATAATTTATTGCCATAATTTGCAGATGGTGACTAAGTGCCTTGAAGAATGGTCAGCTGTTTCAATGTTGCACCAAGATGGCATATTGGCCTGTGGGTGCAACCTATAATTCAAGTCAAAATAGCAGCATGATAGCCAGAGAAGAGGGAAAACTGATCCTTTGATGAACATTTTTTTGAGCTCTGACTCTTGGAACTCTTAGAGCTGTGACAGTGTTCCATGTTTTCCCAAACAAATAAATAATTAAAATCAATTAAGATGAAAGGGAATGGCAAAATGGAATACAAAGAGTAACAAATGAATTTAACTCTATTACAAATGATAATTACAACCACACTGTACTGAATAATTAGGGCAGATTAGGGCAGACAAGAGCTGACCAAAGTTACTTTTAAAAACCGAACAATATTTGACTGCATCTGTGAGGCTGAAGACAAAAAGAACCATGCATAAATATTATGTTATAGTTTATAAATGTGTTTTCATAAGGGCATGAGTTTGCAAATATGAAATTACTTTATATGTATGCTAGGATTGAACAAAATGTAAATATACTGTGGATAATGAGAGCCAGGTTTTCTACTGTCAGAGCATGGAGTTACAAATAAGGGAAAGGGGAAGGCTATAATACATTCTGCAGTGTTGGACTCGAATCAGAAGTATTGTATGAAATCATTGTTTTTAGGATATATGCAGATGGATTATTGTAGAAATATAGATGTGTATGAAAGTGTGAGTAAACATACATATATTTCCTAAATCCTCTAGCAAAAGGGCCTAGAAATAATAACATCCCAGTAACAACATCCTCCAATTAAAGGAACCAAGTCTCCTTAGAGAAATGTTTGACATCAGGGTTGGGCAGGGAAAATACAAGATGAGCTTGGGATATTTTGCTGTGCCAGAAAGAAAAGACGTGCTCACAAAATAATGGAAGGACATGGAAGTGACACAAAACTCAACTCAAAGGTATACCCATAGCCAAATTTGAGAAAATTTGAAAAACAAAATAATTAATGATAGTGACAGATTATAATTTGCAGAAGATCAATATCCATGAGTCCATACTACTGTAAAGAAACAGTTGGCTAAACAAACTAAAGGAAGAGAAAGAGTTCTTCTCTATAGTAAATATGTTACTGATGAAATGTAGGAGATTAAAGAAAATATAAAAATCACCCTTCTGCAAAGACCACAGTAATAATTATCTCACAGAAAAACTTTTGAAGGATGCTAAAATTAGTGGGAAGGTATGTTGAGAAACAAGATAATTACATAGTGTTAAAGTATCTGTCCACAAGATATTAATAAAATAATAACTTTACAGTAGAGATGCCATCTTAACCAAGTGATCGAAGTAAACAAGACGAGGTCTAAGATAAACCAACTACATGCAACTTCTTACAGGCTACACTGTGCAGAGCAAAACGTCACTTCTGTGATATTCTTACCCACAATGTATGGGTAAGAATACATGATGTTTTCATGAGAGAATAGCAGACACACTGAAATTGAGGAGGGACATTCTACAAATGACTTCCATTATCTTTCAAAAGTATTGAAAGACTGAGGAACTCTCAGAAGATGTAGAGACCTAGCAGATGAATGCAGTAGGAAATGGAGTGTATCATGGACCGGAGATGGACATTAAGAGAATATATGAAGTAACATCCCAAAATTGGATCATTAAAAAAATAGTTCAGAAATTATGACAAGGAAAATTAGAAAATGGTTTAAATTGAAAGAAAATTTAAAAACATAATAAAACACGGGATGCAGCTAAGGCCTTTCCCAAAGGTAAATTTTTAGTCTTAATATATTGCAAAGTCTAAAAATAATGACCTTAAAGTTCTTCTTTAAGAAGCTAAAAAAAAAAAAAAGAAAATTAAATCCAAATTAAGTAAAGGAAGAAAATAACAAAAGCACAATTTTGTTCTTTGAAGGAAAAAAAATTGAAAAATGTCCAACTCAATTTATCAAGCCAAAAATTAGAGAAGCTACAAATTGTAGATATCAGGAATAAAATAGAGAATATAGCTATAAAACCTACAGATGTTCGCATTATGAAAACATTAAGCCAATACATTTTCCATAGATGATATTCTTTGTAAAACTCTAATTATCAAAACTGACTCAAAGAAGGAAAAGACAATAACGTATATTTATTCAGGGAATTGAATTTTTGTTTAAAAAACTTTCTACAGAGATAATTCCAGCCTACATGATTTCTTTGGTTAACGCTATGAGACATTTAAGGAAGTGCAGACAGTTCTTGCCTTTCAATGGTTTGACTTAATGATTTTCTGCTTTCATCTGAGTAAGTTAATGGTAGGTGCCAAAATAATCATTCTGTTTTGCACTTTCAGTATGGTATTCAATAAATTGCACAAGATATTCACTTTATTATAAAATAGACTTTGTGTTAGATAATTTTGCCCGACCACTGGCTAGTGTAAGTGTTCTAAGATCATTTAAGATAGGGTAGGCTAAGCTATGGTGTTTGTACCACGCTTAGGTTAAATGTATTTGTACCTTATGAAATCTTCAACCTGGGATGAGTTTATTAGAATGTGACCCCTCATAAGTTGAGGAATATCCATAATAGTATTAACTTTGTACAAACTCCTTAAGACATAAAAAAGTTAAAGGAATCCTTTTTGTCTGATTTTATGAGCCAGTGTTTGCCCTAATAGCAAACCAAGATAAAGACGTTATAAATAACAAAACAATAGACGGCTAGTCTTCATAAATGCAGGCTCAGAAATTCTTAAAACATCATAACAAGTTGAATCTTGCGCTACATAGAGTGGATAATAAACCAAGAGCAAGTAGAATTTCTAACAGGATGGCTAGGTCGACTTATTATTTGAAAAATCAATTAAATTAATTAATCAATTTTATACATGTGGGTGATTACAGCTGACAAAACGCATCACACTGTGCACTTCAAATGGGAGCGTTTATTTTATGTAAATTACTGTTCGACAAAATTGATTTTTTTAAGAATGTGTTTCCCAGGGTGATCGACATAGGGAAGAAACAAGGAAAAGTCAATGCTTGTGATACAGCTACAAGGAAACTGCCATTTCTGACAATGTAGCTTTCAAGCAGGCCTGCTCCTTCCCAAGGGGGTTATCTCTGGCCCAGGTGAGCTACAAAGGCTTCAGCCCCAGTCACTTCTACCATCTTAACAGTGGAAGTGCGTTGAGGGTACTGAGGGAGTAAACTTGGTATAGGGCTCCAAGCCTACTTTCTCTTTCCAAAGAACACTCTGGAAGCCAGCAACAAACAAACAAAAAATTGATGAATGCGACTTAAGAGGTTCTCATACAGTTTTGTGATTGAGTAAATGGGACTTTCAACCAGGAAAATTTGTTTGACATAGTTCTTTCCCTAATAGGACAAACCTTTAGATTTGTTGCCTAGGCCTGATATGACTTGTTTTCTCTATTACTCTGTTTTTCTTTTTTGTGGAGTGGGAAGCTTGTTTGCAATACATTAGGAAAAACAAAATCGGGCTATCGAGCTTCCTAAAGGAGTTCCTAGCAGCTTCATGCTTATTTTTGTATGGGACTTCTGGTTGGCACTGGTTTTCTCCTTAGCACTTTCTTGATTGATTAATGTATGAAGGAAAAGTCTGATCTTTCTTTACTGTGCATTTCTATCATTCATTCACTCAGTAAAGTTCTGTGAATAACCTTTCCCAATTTGTCAATTTAACTTCTACAGTTTTTGATTTTTTTGCTCACAGTTACTACCAGGCTAGTGAGAAAATGATAAAAGGAGCTGCAAGCTTCTTTTCTGCCCAGGAGAATGGGCAGAAATAATGTGCTGATTCTAGAAGACTTCTGTCGGTTTTGTTTATCCTACATCGCTCAGGTATTTCTTTGTGAACAAGTGAAGAAAAATGCTGAAAATCCATCTCTAAACCCATCTCAAATTAAATCAAACAGCTTCAACAATAAAGAAAAAATAGTGAAAGAAGAAAGAGAAAGACCAGAAAACTGATCAACATCTTTGCGAACATCTGAGGGTGTTTCCCAGGGAAGACAAAAGTTGAAAAGAAATCGACAAAAGGGAATGAAAACCCACAATATTGCCATCATGCAGGGGGCCCAGTTAAGTCTGCAAATATGCAAGAGAGCTAGAATTTAGTTTGTATTTGGATGTTTATAGTGATGAGTGAATAATCCAATCCATGTCAGTCCGCTTAATATCACATACATAGTGTCCTTTTCTGGTGTCTCCATTGCCTGTTGTTTAACATTTGAGTGATAAGAGATTGAAAATTCCAGCGCTACTACTGGTATTTGTTAATGAACCTTTAAATTGGCCATTACTGTTACAGCCTGTTTATGTTGGCTTGGCTGCGGTGGTTCCTTTATTGAAACAGACACCACAATTAATTTACTTCAGACAAGTTTGGGTTGAAAGCAAGTAAAATGGCTGACAGAAATAATGCCATATTTTGGAATGTCAACGGAACAGCTCTGGAAAACTCTCCAACCACTTTTGAAAAATACTGTCAGTTTAGCCATCAATTTTTATCTTTTTTTGCTATTGACTGCTAAATAAAATGGTGAAGCAAAAGTGGTATTGATTTAGTTTAAGAGAAAAAATAAAATGTCAACATTTTGCCATTATTCTGAATATTTGCTTTCCAAGATAAAACAGACAACAGATTTTTACCAAGAGTTCAAAATAAAAGAAAGTAAATAAAATTATTGAAATTTTGTATAAAAAAAGATATTGTCTTATCGTCTGATATTCAATACAGAGAATTGAGTACAAAATTTTTGAGATGAATTTTAATTTTTACATGCATATCTTCACATACTTGTATGGAATTGTTTTATCCTTCAGCCTTTTTGAAGCTGAATTGAGGATTACATTTTGAAGCTCTGAATAAAGGAGCAGGTGCCTTGATGATTCCACACAAAACAGAGATACAAGTCAAAAAGTTAACAAAGTTGTCTTGTGACAAGGAAATTATCAAGCTGTGAATGTTGTCCAGCATTTCAACGACCCAGCAATACAGTGGCCTGAACAAAAGAAAATTGGAGACAATGTTTGGTCAAACTTGCTTAGACATTGTAAGGAAAATTTATTTGTAAAACAATGAAGTTGGTGATGTAAATGATACATAAAATATTTGTATATCACTAATTCACAAAGCATAGATTCTTGTAGTCTTTATAAATATAAGACTATGTTCAATCTTTATAAATATAAGACTATACTCTTATATTTATAAGACTCTGCTCCAGATAATTGTGGACAAAATTTTTATTCTTAAACATTTATACAAGAGATTTATGCCTAGAATGGAAGAATTGGAAAATGCAAATAAATTGATGGGAAAGATAAATTTTATATTGCTTATACTCCCAATGCCCCCCCAATATTCTCTCCTAATATATTGGTGTGTATTTTGTATATGTCTCTATTTACCCCTTTCTTAAATGTCTGGTGGGAGGGAAAAGACACATCAGAGAAGGAAACAGATAAAAATCCCCTAACCCCATAAAGCTTAGAGGAATAAGCCAAACACAAAGTCAAATCATACCATACACAGTTTTTAGATAGTGATAAGTGCTAAGGAGTATAAGGTAGCAAGGGACATAGGAAACGTTGGGATTCAATTCTAAATAGAGGTTCCAGAGGAAGTGTTATTGAAGCTGAGCCAACTAAACCCTTAAAGGAAGCAAAGCAGCAAAGCTACTGTATCTGTTGGAAGAGTGTTCTAGGCAGAGGGAATAGCTACTTCAAAGTTCCTAAGATGAGAGACAGCATGCCCATCTTGGGTTAGAACAGGAAAAAGGAAAAAGAAGGCAATATCAAAATGTGTTCTGGCTCAGCGCCTGTGGCTCAAGCGGCTAAGGCGCCAGCCACATACACCTAAGGTGGCAGGTTCGAATCCCCAGCCCAGGCCCGCCAAACAACAATGATGGCTGCAACTAAAAAATGGCCAGGCGTTGTGGCGGGCGCCTGTAGTCCCAGCTACTTGGGAGGCAGAGGCAGGAGACTCGCTTGAGCCCAGAAGTTGGAGGTTGCTGTGAGCATGATGCCACGGCACTCTACCCAGGGGGATAGCTTGAGGCTCTGTCTCAAAAAAAAAAAAGAAAAAATGTGTTCTGATTTTTCTTGTTATTTCTTCTCTGATCCAAGGATTATTTGGAGGGTTTTGTTCAAGTTCCAGTGTTGGGAATTTTCTGAGCCATCCAGTTGTCACTGATTTCCTATTTAATTGTATGTGATTATACGACATCACAAGCAAAAGAGGGGTTGCCTCAGTTTAGACGTTTAACATGTGATGCGGTTGTCTGGTATGATTTCAACCTTTTAAATTTATCCAGCCTTATTTTATGGCTCAGGACATGATCTATCTTGGTGAACGTATGTATCACGTACACTGGAAAATGAACACTTTGTTAGGTGTTGTTAGCAGTTAGAACAAGGTGGCCGATCCATTGCTCAGATCATCTGTCACCATAACTTTACTGACTTTTAAAATTTAATTTCTCTGTTGTTTTTGAAAGAGAAGAGAATATTTCTCTATTAAAATCTATCATAATTTTTAATTATTTGTTCCTTTGCTTAATTTTTTCACTTTCTGCTTCATATATTTTGAAGTTCTATTAAACACATCCACACTTAAGTCTTCGGACTGAACAGCATTTTGCTATTTTGAAAACTCTCTTTATCTTTAGTAACACTTTAGACATCAAGTTCATTTTATCTTTTATTAATAGAGTCATTCCAACCTTCGTTTGATTACTATTTCCATAGTACAGTATATTTCTCATCTTCATTTGCTTTGGATTTACTTATGACTTTAAGTTTAAAGTTCATCTCTTATTAAGAACCCAGAGCTGGGCCAGGCTCCTTTGTTTTCTACTCTCCACATTTTTCTATGTATTTTTACTGCCAGTGCACCTCTGACAGCACATAGTTGGATTTCCCTTCTGTTTGGCCAGAGTTTCTAAATTGGGTGTTTAGTTTCTTACTCTTTAATATAATTATTGATATGGCTTAATTTATATATGTCATTTTATTGTAGTTTTCTGTTTATCCTTTTTATGATATTTGTCTATTTCTCCTTTGCTCGCTTTTGAGAATTCTTCCAATATTTTTAAAATTTTATCTCATTTTATCCACTGACTCATTAGCTTTTTGCATTTCTTCTTACTCTAGGGACTACAATGCACATACTTGGATGTTACATCCAGTGCAGAGTTAACATGACACCACTCCACATACATCATAGAAGCAGGGTCACTCTAACGGCCCATTTACCCAGGCCCCCATCACTTATGCTAAAGTTTTCATATATTTTACATCCAATCAGCTTATAAATCCAATTATAGAAATCATAATTTTTGCTTAAAACAAAATTACATATAATTAGAAAAAAGCAAGAGTGTTTTTCATTTATCTGGATATCTGCCATTTTCAGGGCTCTTTATTTCTTCCCGAGGATACAATTTGTTATGACTACCATTTCCCTTCAGCCTCCATAAACTGATTTAGCTTCTTTAGCATTTCTTAAGATGGCAATCTGCCGTTAATTATATTCATGTCTTTTGAATTTCTCTTATTGGTTGCAGTTAGAATTATGGTAGCTTTTTGACAAGTTGACCTCTTTGTTATTATAAAATATCTCTCTTTATCCCTAGAGTTTCTTTCTTATTCTGGTGCCTACTTTGTCTGATTTAATATGAAACCTAACATTGGTCATATTAATGTTTTTGAGCAGCATTTTTATAGCATAACTTTTTCCATTCTCTTATTTTCAACTTATGTCATTATACTTAAAGTGGGTTTCCTATAGACAGAATACATATACACATATACATATCTATGTCTTGGTTTTCATCCAATCTGACAATCTTTACTTCTTTACTTCTATGGGAGTGTTTGGAATAGTGTTATCCAATTAAAGTGTGAACCATAAATACAAGTCACATATGTAATTTAAAAAAAAAAATTGAGTAGATACACAAAAATTGATCAAAATATCTTTCAAGATATTATTTTATTTATCCAAATACATCTAAAATGTCATCATTAAAACATGTAGTAAACGTGGAAAATACATTGAAGAAATATTTAACCATATGTTAATTCCTACTAAATCTCTGCAATCCAGTGGGTGTTTTACACTTGTGTCACATTTCAGTTTGGCTGCACATCATCAAGCACCTAGTACCGGACAGCACCTGGTATCCAGAGTGGACATCAGTAATGTGAAGATTAAGTGTATTGTCTTGCTCTCTCCTTTACATTTGCTCCATCTGTTCTCTCTCTTTTCCAATATCCTGCATATATTATTTTTAAATTAGTGATTTTAGGAGATTAATTTATATTAAGATTATACCACATATTAAATCTCTATTGTTACTTATACCTCATTGTTTTATTTGCAGTGGTTGTTCTAAGGCAGCAGTTCTCAACCTATGGGGGTTGAGATCCCTTTGGGAGTTGAATGACCCTTTCACAGGGGTCACCTAAGACCATCCTGCATATCAGATATTTACATTAGGATTCATAACAGTAGAAAATTATAGTTATGAAGTAGCAACGAAAATAATTTTATGGTTGGGGTCACCACAACATGAAGAACTGTATTAAAGAGTCACAGCATTAGGAAGGTTGAGAACCACTGTTCTAAGGTTTACTAAGCATGTTTTGCTGCTTGGCTTCTGTGTATGATAATATTATCACTTCATATATAGTATAAGAACCTGTAAGAGTGTATCTCCACATCTATTTTCCTCTTTGTGCTATTTTTGTCCTAGAGTTCATCTCACTGTTACAAACCTCGCCATGCATTGCTATTATTTTTGCTTTAACAGGGAAATCTTCTATAGAATTTTTTTTTTAAGTAAGGACACATCTTTCATATTTATCCACATATTCACCATTTCCAGCACTCTTATCTCTTTTGCAGATTAAAATATACATTTGATATCATTAAATTTATATTAGAAAATATTTCCTTTAACATTTCTTTCAGGGCAGGTCTTTTTGAATTCCTCATAATTTTTGTCTGTAAAAGTTTTGATTTTGCCTGACATTGTCATGGGTATAGCATGTTTTCTTTTAGCATCTAAAAAGGTTATTCCAGTGTTTTCTGGCTTCCATAGTTTCTAACAAGAAGTCTGCTTTAATTTTATTCCATGCTCTGTCTTTGGTATGTTTATCTTTATTTCACCCCAGCTCCTTTTGAGATTTACTCATTGTTACTGATTTTCAGTGATTTTATTAGCCTTACTGTTGCTATCTATATTATTGGTATTTTTTTTTAGTTTTTCAAATGTATTAGATCTGCATGTCTGTTAGGGCCATCAAATTTGTAAACTTTTTACCATTATTTTAATCAATCTATTTTTTCTGCCTCATTCACTTCTCTTCTGGAACTCCAATTAGAAATCTGCTAGAATGCATGATAATGTCTATTTTTTTTGCCTTTTTCTCTGTAAATTATTTTACACATTTTTTTACTTTTTATTAAGTTCAATTATTCTTGGGGGGACAATTTTTTCTTATCTTTAAACAATATGTCCCAAATATACTATTGCTATTATTATTTTGAACAAAGCATTATCTGTTAGATAAACTAAGAATAACAAAATTAAAATATTTTAATTTATTTTCATTTATTACTTCTCCAGTGACTTTCTTTTAATTTCTTTTAACAGTTTTTGCAAGGCCAGTCTAGTGACAATTAACTCAATTATTATTTGTCTGATAAAGGTTTAGTTCTACATTTTTGAAGGATAATTTCACTGGATACAGAATTCTAGGTTGGTGAAGTTTTCCATTCCTTTTCCTTAATTGTTTCTGAAGAGAAGTTCAATCGAATTCTTACCTGTGTTGCTCTATAGGTATGGTTCGCTCCCCTCTGGATTCTCAGGACTTTGTCTTTAATTTTCTACAGGTTGAAAGTAATATACAGGTATAAATTTGAGGGTATTTGCTCCTGGTATACAAAGATAAAAAAAATGGGTCGTTTGTGTTCTTTGAGCTTTGTTGAATCTGTGATTTCCTATTTGTCATTAATTTTGTAAAAATCTCACTCATTATTACTTCAAATATTTCTCCTACTCCCAATCTTCCTTCTTGCTTTGGTATTTACATTATGTATATGTGACCTCTTATGTAGTTATCCCACAATGCTTTTGATATTGGCTCTACCCTTTTCATTCTCTTTTTTTCCTTCATTTCAGTTTTGGAAGTTTCTATTGACATATGCTCAAGCTCACTAAATCTTTCCTTTTCATATCTTGTCTACTGATGAACCTATCAAAGGCATTCTTCACTTTGATTTTAGTATTTTGATTTCTAACATGTACTTCTGATTCCTTCTTAAAATATACAGCTCTCTGCTTCTATTACCTATCTCTTCTTGCATGTTGTTCATTTTTCCATTAGATTCTTTAACATAAAAATTATGATTGCTTTAAATTCCTGGTCTAATAATTCTAATAGTTTGGAGTCTGCTTCTGATGCTTTGGCTGTGTCTTCGAACTATGTTTGGGGGGTTTTAGTCTGCCTTATAATTTTTTGTGAGGGTCATATATGAAGTACAGAGTAAAATGAACTGAGATAATTAAGCCTTTCATATGTGGTTTAATGGTCATCCGGCTGGAAATTAGACTGGGTTTATTGTGTGCTATCAATACAGAGGTTAGAGGCTAGAATTATCTTTGGTGTTCTTCTTTTTGTCTGTCATGTTGCCTTTGGGTTTCACTAGGGAGTCCTTAAAATAGAGTGTGAGAATTATATTTCTCTCAGCTATAATCCACTGTTATTATACAGGAAACATGTCGATATTTCACTAAAGTTTGGGGGGTAGGGAAATTATAATTCTGATTCCATGATTAGGTCTTAGTTATTTACTGAGCCTGGATCTCTAGCTTCTAAGTTCTCCCCTCCTCTTAGGTAAGACAAAATAAGTAGGAGATTCTGGACTTGAGTGTTTCTCTTCTCACAGGTCAAAGGCTAGATAGAGTGAGCAGGATTTAGATATTTCCCTTTCTATTAGCTTAATAGGCTCTGGTAAAACCCAAATTGGTTGTCTTTGTAAATAGAGTTTCTTTTGAGGATTGTTCTTTGTTGGAAAGAACAGACTATTCTGAATTTATTTCAGAATGCTTTCCTTCCCCTTTTACTGTTGGAAGAATGAGGGAATTTTTCTCCAATTTTTACCCTGATTACCTGGTGGGACTACTAAAGTTAAAACTCATAAATGTGGAACATGTAGTAAGACTTGGCCCCTTATGCAGTTTCTAACTCTCAAGCTCATCCTTACTGAGGCTCTGATAATTTATTAATTAAAATTTAAGTCTCCCCAAACTGAATCTTGCAGTGGACTTCTGCTCCTGAACTTCTGCTCATAGAAAGCTGACTCTTATGACTGTCTCTCTTGTTTTTGAGTTGCCCTGCTATTTATCCTGTGGCCTCAATTCTCTGATAAATCTAAAAACATTGTTGATTTCTAGTTTGTTCATTGCTTTTCTTTTTGGAAGTATAATAATAAAGTGACAACTTTCAAGCTCTCTACATGTTGGAGTGAAAACTGGAAGTGAATATAGTTTTTAAATATTCTGTGTATTAATTCCTTCATGTTTCTTATTTTCTGCATGTGTTTCTGTTAAATTATTTTTCTTCTAAGGAAAGGTTATATTTTTCTGCTTCTTTGATTGCCTACTAATTTTTAATTGAATTCTGGACACTGTAACTTTCTTATTGTTTAGTGAAGAATTTCTTTAAAGATCATTGCACTTTGATCTGGCAGTGAAGTTACATGAGAATCGTATTGATCCTTTCAAGTCTTCTTTTTCTTTTTCTTGAGAAAATTTAATTCTTTTCATTAATTAATTTTTTATATATAGGTATTGTGATTATAATGTTATATATATATGTATTGTGATTATAAAGTTCCGAATATTTCAGAATTTATTTTTTCTGCTGGTTATCTAGGGGATGTAAAAAACATCAAGGAGAGGCATCATTACATCAGCACACATTACCTTCCAAATCCCCCAGCTACTTATCTCAAGGTTCACATAATCCAAAATGAAGTTTATTATGTAGCAAATTACTTAAAATAAGCATTTTTTTCAACATTGTTAGTTTAGTGATGAGAACTAAATTTTTTAGGGATTGATATGTGACTCTAAGTTGCTAGAACGAGAATGGGCAAATTTCCATCATGATCCACAAAACTTTTTGGAGTGAAAAGACTGAAAACCAAGGCCCGCTACCATTCATTAATGTCTGTTTAGTTAAGCAGGATTATTATGTTACATGTTTCTATTGTCCTAGGCATTATGTCCTTACATTTTTACTCATTTCTGTTGTCATCAGCATCAGATAGGCATGGGTAGATTTTCTATTTCTCTTTCATTACAGAGCTCCAAGGTAATGAAAGAGAAATAGAGACATAAAGGAATATAAGCAATTAACAAGACTTCATAGTTATAGCTACCATACCCGTATTCCGAGTTTGTTTATTCACCTATTTGCACTATCTCTTTGGATATAAACTAGAAACATGAGAATGAAGAATGATATACAGGTGTTAATTACAAAACTTAAAGATAGTAGACTAATTGTAGGTTAAATCTGCCTTGTTCTCTCATCCTTCCTTAGTAGATAGAGTTTCTATGTAGAAGGAATAAGTTTTTTATATTATTCTAAATTTCTAATTCTTTAACTCTAGAGGGAGACAGGTTTGACACTGAGAGTAACAGCAACATTTTTTTCTAACATCCAATATTATTTCTCATCAAATATCTTAGTAAAGTTTGGTTTGCAACTGTATTCCTTTCACTTTCTAAATATCACTGGCAATCTGTAATACAATTCCTGGACTTTGGTTCAAAGCTTGGCAGAAATCTACCCATGAAAATCTTTTCTCTAGAATATATAACATGTGGATTTCTTGGCTTACAAAGAGACCTTAAGAAGGCATGATTCTTTAAAACATACCATGAAGAAAATGTTTCTTAAAGTATGTTTTAAGATAAAAATAATCTAATTATGTAATTTTGGATAAAGAACTCTGTGTGGTTAGCCTGGATCTAACTATGATAATGTGATTTTCATGGAATTGGCACAGTATACCAATTGAGACCACAAATACTATGAGAGAGCTTTTGGTAAGATTTTTGCTGTGAACAGTCAATGATTGCACCAAATACCAATTAAGCCTGAAATCATACATGGCTGTGCTTCCTACACTAAGACAATTTAAAGAAAGATCACCTTTGATTCCTTTAGAAAACAATGGCCAAAATCCTAAAGCTACTTGTTAGTACATTTTTCTTCTTTGGTAGTAAAGTTGGGAATGTATTTTGCAAAGTAAGAGGCTACTCGGTCTCATGGGTTAAGGGATTTGATCACAATCCAGAAGATAGTTTAGTTTCTTAAATTGTTTATACTTAGCAAAGTACCATTGTCAGGTTCTACAAAAGAACATGGACTTAAAATACTTTCTAAACAAATTAACGAACACATAAATATTCATAAGCCTTTTTGCATAAAAAACGCCTATAAATCTCTTTTCCTTGCATGAAGTATACATAACTTTGAAATTTAAGGATCTAGTTTCCCTTAATAAATGCCGGATTTTAAAGATGACAGAGGAAAATGTATTGGAAAAAAAGTTTGAGGTTTTATTTAACCATATCATTTATAAAATAATTCATGAAGACACGACTTCAAAACATAGCTGTGTCATCTTTTTCTAATTCATGTAAAACAAACGGCAATGCTTTAAGTATGCGTCTGTCTTTCATAATATCATGCATGTTTTCCCTCCCCCTAAAACCTCAACTCTTGTATAACAGTATTTTTAACTAATGGAATTACAGTCATCCAAGGAAATTTAAGACAAGTATAAACTAACAGAATGGATACCTTTTTTTCATTTGATATTACTTCAAAATTAAGGTTAGCAAAATATGACCTGAGATTTATTGCCCTAGCCATGGACTGTTTCATCCTGTGTTTGTAAGGAATAAGAAGTGAATGAAGAGTTTCTTTTCTCTGTTCTCTGTCAAAGATTTGCAAGTGAATAGTAGCTAAAAAAGAATCGCTCATTTTGAAAATTATCAATCTTTCTTATTTAAAGTGACATCTCTGAGTGTTTATCTCTTGGAAACCTATATATCTCGTGCATATATATAGACCTGAGAAGCCTACTGTGGGTGAAGAACCAATTTTAGAACTTGTTTTTGAAATATCAGATTTCTAGTGAAGAAATTCATATGAAAATAAACAGATGGTAGGCAAAGGAACATGTGGCCCATACTTTTAAAAATTGGGGAAAAATGAGTTTTCTTCATTCATATTTGAATAGCAACCACAAATGAGGACAATTTGAAGCCTTTCTTTCCCTTTTGATTAAAAAAGTAAAGTATTTTGTTTGGCTGAAGTAATGAGAATATAAATTTTCCCTCTAAGGAAGTTATAGAGAATAGCTCCATAGTATACTTAATATTTTGTTTTCAACTTCCTTTTTTTTCCAATATAACAAAAAAAAATTATATCTAATAAAGTAGGATTTATAATAACAATGCCATCACGTGTCTAATGCGAACCATAACAGTAATAGCCAGGGCAATGAGTCTTCTCTTTTCTCATATACTTATTTTATTCCAAACCATCCCAATAAATATTCCTCATGGCAATTTCACTTTCTATCAGCTATTGTTTCCTACAGAACATTTCTAGAGCCCATATAGCTATTTTTCCCTATTGATTAGAAAAATAGACATCACTTTTTTCCATTACTTTTTAAAATTTGCTTTGTAAAATTTCTCTTGTGACTAAATATACAAAGTAGTATGACATTAGCCTTTTAAAATCTAAATGCTCTTAAACTTGAGTGACACTTAAGATAAATAATTTTATGAATTCCCTAGATACTGGAGAAAAACAAGGTAAAGGATTTGCATTTCAAATTTATATCAGGATATCAATGAAAATTGCTAGTTCCTCTCAGAAATATCATCCTCCTTCTCCATGACCAAGGTAAGATAGTTGACCTGTTGTTTGAGTTCTGTTTTTGGTTTTAGCCATGTCTTAATTGGAGAATGGCAAAATAATGTTGTCATGCAAGACTTCCAGAAGTACATCTGTTTCTAATGTACAGTGCATAATTTAATGACGAGACACTTCAGTGGTCTACCCACTGCAAATCTCAGTTGTTAAATATGTCTGAAGCAAGACATCTTTAAATAGTAGGTCCTTTTTTGGTACATTAATTTCCTCACACTCAGAAGCAGAAAATGTGATTCTAGCTGTCACTTTGTGTAAAGCTCTGTTTACTTTAAAATGCTATTTATGTCTTGTTCAGATTGATTAACTATAGTGGAATTTAAAACTTTTATAAAACCTATTTATTATGGTTAATGGTTTTAGATTTTTTTTTCTTTCCCTTCAGACTATGGGTTAGGAAATCTATCTAATTTGCATTAAAATGGGTGGCGGTGGCTCTCAAGGCAAATCTTGAAAAAGATAAACCCAGGGTACTCTAGAAGAGATTGAAATCTTAAATGTAAGTCACAATTTGGTGTAGAGCTGTAACTATAATCACAAATTGTAAACACTTTTTTTTCTCTCCAAGAGATTAGTAATGAAGAGCCAAAGCATGCCACAATGAGAAAGCAGTTACCAAACATTATCTTCACTTAAGATGCAGCTTGGCTTACCACAAGTTTGCTAACTAGCTTGGAATCCAACAAATCTTTTACTGTGCATAGCTTCTTAATTATATGTGGTCAAATGTGGTTGTCCTATTTAGAACTAGTCTCGCCAGTATTCCAAAGAGATAACCAATGTTGAATGACAGTCCCATATTCTAATAGGAGGGTAAGGGGTAAATTCCCACTAAGAAAATACAAATAGAAAGAGTTTTATTGAAATTGTCAAAACACTGTTTTCAGCCCCCAATTCAGCTATGGAGAGAGTACCTTGAAATAATCAACTTCACGCCTCACTTAATAACTCCTGAATTTAAGTTTAACATTATCCTAATTAAAGTTGAAGAAAGTATTCCCCAGTAAGATCTTGTTCTTTTTGCATTACGTAATTGTGGGATAAATAGTGCTCTCCAAGGTTATGTAAAGAGTTGAAAGAGAGCTTTAAAATTAAGTTAATAACTTCATATAATTGTGACATAATTTTACAAGGAAAATGTTAGAACTTCTAATCCTTGAGCCACTGAAGATTGCTATAATGGGAAGTTTCTCAAGAAAAATTATGAAAATAATGGATGAAATGATTTCAAAAATTCATTTTGTCATTACTTCTCTAATTTAGTCTCTCCTATTTTTAAGAGAACCATAAAATTATCTTCCATATATTATCGCATCTCAAATGCCTGCAACAAATATTTTTTCCTGCAGTCATATATTCTCCAACAACTTAATTTTCTCCTGATCTCCTTTTCTGGAAACCCAACAATGGTATATACAGGAAATATAGGCAAATTTTAATAAATGACTATATTCTTACCTTAGAAAGTTAATTTTTCTGGAAAAAATACATAACAAATTGTTTCTTAAAAATTAAGTTTTTTTAAAACATCTTCTTATTTTAATGACTGCTATAAAGATTACTACATAAAATGGGGAACAACTATTGACATCTGATTGGACTTTTTAATAAATGGTGCTGGGAAAAATGGTAGCCACAGGTAAAAGATTAAAACAAGACCAGCACCTCTTCCTACTCAGAAAAATTAAGTTACAATGGATAAAAGATTTAAGCCTAAGGCATGGAACTATAAGAATTTGAAAAGAAAGTGTTGGAAAACTCTTATCTTGTCCTAGGGAAAGAATTTATAAAGACCCCATGGCAAACACAAGAACAACAAAAATAAGTAAGTGGGACCTGATCAAGTTAAATGAGACCTGATCAAGTTTCTGCATAGCCAAGAACACAATCCACAAAGCAAAGAGAGAACCTACAGAATGGGAAAAGATGTTTGCCTGCTACATTTAATGAAGGACTGATAACCAAAATCTACAATGAACTAAAACATATCAACAAGAAAAGATCAAATAATTTCATCAAAAGTTGGGCAGGAGACATGAACAGAAACTTCTCTAACAAAACTAGACTAATGGCCAATGAACACATGAAAAAATGTTCAACATTTCTAATCATCAGGGAACTGCAAATCAAAACTACATTGAGATGTCACCTAATCCCAGTGATAATAATTCCCATCATAAAGTTCCAAAGCAACAGAGGCCGGTATGGATACAGAGACTGCTGAGTGAGTGAAAGACAAGTTGATGAGGCCAGAGTGGCCATAGTGGGATTTGCATGTAGATAGGGCCTTTAAGAATATTTAAGGACTTTTTCTCTGTAAAATGGGAAGCCATTTCAGGGCGTAGAGTCAGGGAGTACTATAATATGACTCACATTTTCAATATAAGATTAAGCTACTGTAGTGAGAAGAGACTACTGGGGAACAAGTATATAGAAGTAACTAAGGTGAGAAATAATAGTGGCTCAAACCAGAATGAAAGTAATGGAGGGAGTGAGAAGTGGTCAAATCCAGGATATAGTTTAGATAAAGCAGACTCAATAGAAGTTTTTCATGGATTAGTTGTGGAGTATGAGATGACTGCAAGAGTTTTGAATTAGAGGACCAAAATGTAGTTGCCATTGACTGAGTAGGAGATAGCCATGTATAGCCCAGTTTTGAGGGCACACATAAGGCCCTCAGACTAAGGAAGAGGGAGTGATCAACCCTACTAAGCAGTAATACCAGGTCAAGTAATAAGTGAACCCCAAACACATTTCCTCTACCAATGTGAAGAATATGAATAATCTCAGCAATAAAATTTTTGGTGGAATAGTGGGGACAAAAGACCAAACAGTAGATTTCAGAGACAGTTAGGCCTAGCTCTGCACTGGAGCATAGCCAGGCTCACTTCAAACAGTCCCAGGGCTCCAGGGCTCCTCCCTTGCCACCGTGGGCTTGTGCTCAGACTCTGGGGGTTGGAGCTTCAGTAAGCAGGTGGAAGAGCTCCAGCGGTAGTGAGGGCAGTGGCAACAGCACCAGCTCCATCTCTACCACAGCTAGTCAGAGCCCACCCCGCCCTGCCCTGCCCTCCCAGGCTGCTGTGATTGAGGGGGGAGATGTACAGCCTCAGCTCCCTAAGCGTCTCCTATCTGGGGCTAGGGGGGATGCCACCTGGTCCCCAGCTTTTCTTCCTGACAGATAGGGCAACAGGTAGGGTAAGGGAGGCTGGGCCTGGGAGGAGATGTACCACCTAGCCCCAGGTTCTCTCCTTGATAGGACAGAGCTTGAGAGGTGTGGCTAGAGGCAGAAAGTAGAAACCAAGTGACTTCTGGGGGTTGTTCCTCAGTTGGAATAAATAGTGAGGAGTCCCTAGTAACCTTACACTGAGCTGGGCCCATTGTGCCATTATCATATAATTAAACTTGCCAATTTCACTGCCATGGATTCTTCCAGAAGGTTCATGGAGAAGACTGCATGCATTTTGAAAATTTTGCTATATAACCCTAACCTGTCAATTACCCCAAAGGTGGAGGCAACAGCCAATCCTTCCAGGGGGAAAGAGGGGACAAGCCAGGCAGGTAACCTGGTTAGTCCATATAAGAGGGTGTGTGTTCAGATCATGGTGTTTCTGCTCCAATCATGGAGAGGGAACTGTCTCACTCTTGGGATGTATTTTCCCTATATTTTATGTTCTCTTGTTCTGTAATAAATGCATGTTGTTGGTGATCACTTTGTGTTTGTGATCACTCCGTCATTAGCTAGGCACCAGTGCTCATTCTTCACTCCGGGAGCCAAGAACCAGGGAACATCCTCCCTACAGAAGGACCTAACAAGACTGTAGGAAAAGAGAAATTGGAGATACCCGTGTATTACAGCTATCTGTTCTGAAGAGTTTATTGCAAAGGAGAGCAAAGAAATGGAACAGTAGGTACAAGGAGAATTGTGGTTAAGAAAGATTCTTGTTTAAGATAAGAATAATGAAAATAATACAGTAGAGGTGACAGTTTATGGACGGATGTCTCTGAGTGGACATAGGTGGTTGGTATCTAATGCACCAATGAGGAATTGCATTTAGATAACAGCAGGGTAGGAAGAACACGCCTGTGCAGGCTCTAGCAGGTGGGGATATGATGGGAGAAGGCTGTAGAAATTCTCTTTGAATTGTTTTAAATGTTATAAGTTAGATTAGGGTGATAAAGGAGGTTTTGAAACAAGAAGATGAGGTATTAAATAGTTTCTGAAGAAAGTCTAGGAATAAATGAACTACAGACATGTCCTATAATTGCCTGGCAACCTAGTTTGAACATTACTGAAAAAATTGCCACTAGTTTAAGAAAATCCATCCTTAAGATCAGGGAACTATAAGAAGCCTAGCTCTACTAAGTCTGTATTCTTTTTAATTTCTACTTTGTTATAGAACATTTCAAATATATAAAAAGTAAACAGTATAATGAATCCTTATGCCTCTACCACTCAGCTTCAATAATTACAAATTCAAGGCCATTTGTGGTTCATTATATAAGTATACTGAAGTATGCTCTTTATATTGAATATTTTAGAACAATATAGATAATCTTATATCCCGTGTATTATTTTCTTTAATCTGTAAAAATTTCAGTATGCATCTCTAGACGATATTCCTTTTTTATAAATATACCATTCATTATCACATTTAAAATGTAAAAACCGTAAACCCTTATCATCAAATATCCATTCATTATTTACATTCCACCAATTTGTTTGCTTCACTTGGGATCCAATTCACATTACAACTTTGCAGTTGGATGATTTGTTTTTAAATTGTCTTTAATTCTATAGTTTCCCATCCATCTCGTTATATTCCTTCACAGGGTTTTCATTGTTGTTATTACTGTTGCAGAAGATGCTGCTCATCCTACAGGGTTTACCACACTCTTTATTTAGCTGATGGCATATCCATGGTAGGTTTGATATGTTCTTCCGTCCCTTATAATTTTTATAAATTAATAGTTAGCTCTAGATGTGTCATCACATTTTGGCTTGTTTGGTTGATTTGTTTTTATGTGTGGTATTATATATTCAAATCATGAGTTACATAGTATCAGCTGTTTCTCTCTTTGTTATGTATTCAGAAATTTATGATAATTGCCTAGATTCATTAATTTAATAGAAGTTGTGAAATCTTGACATTCGACCATTTCGTCTTCATTTACTATCTGAAACAATCCCATAGAGTAAAATGTTACCTTCTAAACTAGTTTCTCCTCCTGAAATATAGTCCGTCTTGAAAAAGTTGAAAAAAAATTTTGATGGCTTTTCACTATATGGAAGCTTAAAATAATGAGTTGGTTCCCTAGCATCCACAGAGGTCACCTACCAATTTTTTCTTTGCTGTTATTATAAACTCACAGGTGTAAAACAAATGTGATGCACCTCAACCCATTGTATGATTTTTAATGATCCTCAAATTTCCCCTCTTTGACTAGGGTAAGGCTACTCAAATTGTTTCTGAATCATTTTGACCTATGTGACTTATTTTTTACTGATTCAGACAATAGTTTTCAAACACTGAAAGATTACTTTTTCAAACTTTTATGCTATTCACCATGTAATAGCTATAAACATGGCATTCTTTTAAGTGTAACCCATTGATTAACATTTTTTCTATTGCTTTCTTTTTTCTCTCTCTCTCTCTCTCTATCCTATAGTCTCTTATTGCTTTCCTAGAATGAGATCCAAGCACACCCATTGTGCAATTATATTTCTTTCTTTTTTTTTTTATTTCGGGCTCCTTTATTCCATGAATATTTACAGAACATCAACTATAGGCAAAACATCTATTGCTTTCTTTAGTTTATCTTAGAGATAAGTAAGCTACAACCAGTAGGCTGACCTCTTGGTTTTGAAAATCCAGTTTTATTGGAACCCAGTCACAACTATTCATTTATGCATTGTCTATGACAGCTTTTACACAACAGCAAAACGGTAGTTCTAACAAAGAACAACCATATTAGCAAGCCTTAACCATTTACTATATGATTCTTTACAGAAAAGTTTTGGTGAACCAAAGCCTAAACAGTTGACATACTAAATCATACCCTATTTTAGTGTTTGCCGATTTCTGTGATGTAAACACCCCTGTTATGCCCATTTCAAGCCACCAACATAGCACTCAGGCAGAGTTGGGAAGAAATGTGCATCAATACATCATTATATACTATTTTCACTATACAGATACAAGTGGCATAAACAACTTCATGAGCATAGGTAACAACAAACACAATGTAGTGAAATACTCAGAAAGTGATTACTTTTAAGAATGCATTATTCTTGTTTTTAAGTTTTACTTAGTTACAAATTTATGTGCTGTTCAATCACAGCTGTATTGAACAACCTGCTCACTAGAGTACTCAGAATTTATCATTCACTTCTCACTAGTCTGTGCAAGCTGACGTCAGCATGCCACTTCTCATATCCCACGAACCATCTCTATAGTTGAAGCATCTGAGTTTTGGTTTTGAGCTCTATAGTAGAGACATACTCACTGTCCTATCAGGAGCATATTTGACTGGTTGTTAAGTTAGCTATGAATGAATCACTTCAAACAGTAAGCCTTTCATAGAAAAATTTAAACCGGAATGAAGGAGCCAAAGGAAAGTTCACTCCAAAATATGAGTCCCTGGTATAAAGGGACTGAAGGTCATTCAAGGTCAAGAAATATTGGAGGAGGCCTTCCCTCTATCTGCATAAATTATACTGGCCTGATCAGAACATCAAAGGGGACAATTAACTCCCCTTCACACCTTCTGTTATCTCAAAATACTTTAGGAAAGAGGACTGGGAATATAGGTGGAGCAGGCCCAAATCATTTGAGTTATAACCACCTGTCTCCCAGGTCAATCTACCTCTACTGGTCAGTCTATTTCTCTCCCACCCAGTCATCCTCCCTAGCAGCTGTTTATGCTCTTACTCCTCTGCTCTGAAAGGCCTGTCTAAAGATATCTGAACTCCATTGGAAAACTGGGTTATCACTCTGTGATTTCTCCCCATGCCCATGGTAAATAAAGCCTTTCTCAATCTTCCTTAATTATGAGTTGATCATTTATAAATTTTCAAGGGAAAGGACAGGTTTCTTCTTGCCCATATACTCAGATACCTGAGTTTGATTATATTTAAAGACTATGTAGTCATAAGGTGCCTTGTATAGAAGAACAATTTCGCTAAATCTAAAGGGCTTTAAGAATTGAGAACACTATTTGAAAAGGTGTTGGTGAATTCAAGAAAAAACAACACGCATTTAATTTTTAAAATGTTTTTACCAGCTGTTTACCATGTGCCCATAACTGTAGTCTAATCTAAGTGTTTTCCTAAGGTCAGAGTGGAGGCTATGGGGTAGATGAGTGTGTGATGATATTCCCACCTTCTGCCCAAATTATGAACATTAATGATTTATCAAAGAATTTGTACCTTCAGAGGTCAGCCACAGTCTCAAGATCCCTGTCAACATGGAGCTCCAAGCAAATCATAGCAACTGAGTACAATTGAATCTGAGATTAAGCCCTCCAGCCAATTGTGGTTTAGTATCTCACAGATTTTTGCATATGTATTTCTTTCTGGTTTTCAGTGTGCTTCAGACCTTCTGAAGAATTCTGTGCACTTGCAGAATAGCTTTTAAAATACCTTAAACTTTTCTTGGATAGATAGACTAAGACTCAGTTCCCGAATTAAAATATCAGGCAGGTGTAGATTGTGAGAACAAGTAGCTGATGCCCCTAAGCTTATGGAAATACAGAGTAGCCTTGAAGCTTGCAAGGGAGAGTATCACTCAAATTTATCACAGGTAAAAAAAAAAAATTTATCACAGGTTTGATTTATGGGAAGTTTCCTGGAGTCTGCCCAAATATTCTTCTGCATGTTAAATAGCACTAAAACTATGATTTTGGCTGAAAGAATTAAAGAGTTCCTTCCCTGGCTATATTGCTGGTCATAGTCACCAGACAAAATGTGAAAAACCTTTCCACACCAGGGTTTGTGATCCCGGAAAATCAAAAGGCAGCACCTTCATTCTGAAATCCTGACAAAGTGGTCTTCTTGGATTAACACAGTGAGCCAGACACTAAAATGTTGTCACAGAAGAACTTAAGGAGGGAGATACTCAAATCCTCCCAGAGTCTGGCATTCAGTCCAGCACCTGAAAAGAATTTATTCAAATACAAAGAAATTACCATGTGAATGGTGTTTCCGCACAATTTCTGCATATGCTGCCTTGCATTTTTATCAAGAAGACAAACATAAACCAGCGTGAGAAAGCAGGTGCCTTTTTCCCCCATATCTTTTGAACATCAGTATTTCCCAGCAGTTAACTACATGTGATAATGGTCAGAGCATAGAAACGTTTTGATTTGGATCCAAACTCTTCACCCAGAAGCAGCTTTTTGTTGTATATTTTAAGCTTGGAGCTTTTGATCCAGATTCATTAGATGGCAGATCATTTAAATAAGAAGGCAAGGAAGCTGATTGAGGGGAACTTCATAAGATGTTGGAGTCTCAAAGAATATCTCAGCTCAGAGCGATTTCTTTTTGGAGCCAAATTCAAATCCCACCTACAGAGTTAAAGCCATTAATTATTAACCACAGTATTACATATTAAAATTACAAGATATCAAAGTGACAGCACATGGCAATGAGCTTTCAAATTGTGATTTCCCATCCTAATGATGATGATAAGATAGGACTGAGTGGTAAATTGCTGTTGCATTCAGTGGAAAATTTGAAAGAGCTGTGCCCTGATCCTTTGTTACAGAGAACTGCTATTCATTCAGCGGCACTCCTCGCAGAAATAAACTCAGGGTCTGGTGTGGTGGCGCAGAGATGTTAATTCACAAGACAGCAAGCAGAGGGAAGCTGCTAAATGGCACAGTGGGTTAATGACGCACTACAGTGCTTCACCGTGGGAGACATATGGGTTGAATTCTGGCATTGTTCACAAGTGAAAATTGGTTTACCAATCTTAGCGTGGTCCCTGGTGGACAGTTGTCCTTGTCCTAGACCTCCTCAGATGTTGTCCTAATTTTCTGCACAGGAGAGGCTCAAGTCAGCAAGAGCAGGAAGGTTGCTTATAAGAGTGAAATTGGCTTAAGCAGAGTTAGGGGAGGAAATGGGCCCAATATCCTCCTCCTTTTAATCCCGGTCACTGCCAGTTTCTCATTTTCACAACCATGAAAATCCACACGGAGCAGCAAAAGAAAGGCAATAAACAAGGCCAATTTCCTTTCTGCTAAAACTACATCCCCAAAGAACTAAGCAGGTTTAGCATTAATTTATTAAAAAGAGGACACTTGTTTGAAACAGGCCTTGCCCTCAGTAGAGAATCACGGCACTGAAAGCTTAAGATAAGAGTGGAATAGCTTAGTTAGGAACATATTCATTCTTTGTAATAGTTGTATAAGAGAAGATTCTGTGTTAACTCTTCTCGTTATAATCCTTAGGCTTTTACTATCGAGAGAATGTATGGAATAATATTTACACTTTTATACTGCATGTGTGCATTTTAGAGGACAATTATTTTCCACCTTACCTTTCTTTTAAGTGAAGGAGATTCACTTAATTTACTTCCTCATGGGAAAAAAAGTCATGAAGAATAAACGTTTGAAAATTGCAAATAAAAGAAAATGATGAGAGAAAAAGTTTAATCAAAAAATGGCTTATAGGAATTCAAGTCAGAAATATGAGGCAACTATGAAAGTGTAAAATGGTATCTTGTTTTCTTATCCTGAATATAACAAAGACTATGCTAATCCAAGCTAAAACAGGGAGAGGCGAATCAAATGAAAGATTTAAAAAAGTAGAGAGAAATATCTATGACCAAGAGAAAACGAAAGAAAATGTAACATGTAATGGAAATTAAAGGCATGTATCTATTTAAGACTTTTTAAAATGACAGAGAAAAAAGACAATGTTGAAATAGTTACTTATGGTGAATTTCAGGCTATTTAGATATTTTCAGTCTCTATAGTGAATATTATTTTCTGGAATTATTTAGTAAATTCTCTCATTAATATTACCTTCAATCAGTTATTCCTCCTTAGCTATTCTTTTTCTTTTTAATTTTTACTTTTAAGTGGTTTGTGTAATGGTTCACATTCATTATTAAAAGTATATACTCAGTAGCCAAATACTTTAGCAGAAGAATCAAACAGTAGGTGAGAGATTTAAAAACATCACTTTAAAGTAGAAAATGGGAGAAAAGTTCAAATGCAATTATTTAAACAAATAATTTACTTTGCTCACAAGTTATTCACCCTAAAAGTGACAGATATGTACAGTCCACATTTTCCCTCTTTTGAAAGTCAGTCTGGTCCTCTGTAAAAACATCGTCAGCTTCATGAAGCTAACATCATCCATTATTTACTTCCAACAAGACTCATTTATTCACGGCCTATTTGTCCTCCAATTCCTATTCCCATTCCTATACTCACAGCTAATTTCCAAATGAGTTTTCAAAATCCTGTTCTTAGGACTTTCTACAGTCCCTTTTTACATTGTTCCACCACCCTAGACCATTCAAATCTAAACCATCTTTGCTTCCTTTCTATAAAGCTTTCATTGATACTTTGGTCCACAGTGATCTTATCTTCTCCCAACAATTAATTCCTCATTGGGAACTACAAACAGCCAGCCTCCTGCCTTGGGTTTTCCTGCTTAACTGCATATGGTTATGAATTCTTTAAGTGTCTATGTCTAGTCTCCCCAAATCAACTTGAAGACTAAGAAAAGGAACTTGTATACACAAGTAGTTTTTCAATAACTATTTTGAATTAGTATATATATATGTATTTCTTTCCTGACTGATTCATTTTGATAATCCAGAATATCTAGCACATTGCCTTACCCAGAAGATTGGCTTAATAAATACACTTAAATAATTGCATACCAGAACTACAACTTCTTTTTCTCTGTTATCAGATTATCCTCCCCAATTCTATTCAGATATTTAATACCTTCATAAAATTTAAACAGAATAGAAATCGTTTAATTCTCTACTATTAAACTAATAGTGACAGATTTTGAAAGTAATGAGACTGCATTTTAATTTTAAACTCTTCCATTTAATACTTTTGGAATTATGATATGATTCAAGTGTAATTTTGGATTCTTTTAAAATAAATTATGACAAATTTGAAATTCCCTGAAATCCTTCAAGAACTTTCCTACATGGAATATGAGATAAGAGCAAATTTTATTTCATTTTAGGCAAAGTCTGAAGTCCAATTAGAAATATTTATGCATCAAAGAACTTGGACTGACAATATGGCTGAAATATATCCAGAATTTAAATTATCTGCTACATTGAGACTTTAAGAACCAGTAGCTCTGTGTTATGGAACTTTGTTCCATCTGCTTTCTTCTGGTGCAATTGATTTTGAAGGAAGGCAGCCATAAATAGGGCAATTACCCATAGAAGAGTAATTTTGCTGGAGTGAAAGAATAGTAGAAGGAAGAATGGAGGAAATTCAAGGGGAAAAGGAGTGACCACTAGTAGCACAGTATACTCTGGGAGATGCGTCCACAGCACAGCACTGTAGCTGGGAATATAATCTAAAACAAAGGTGACAGGTAATTCTATGGTCAAGCACCTAGGCTGGATGGATCTCATCACTCAAGAATCTTTTGTCATAAACAACAAACACAGCAGTAACAACAATAGATTAGGCTATGAAATCTCTACAAAATAGGAAAAATAAATATTATCTGAAATGATTTTTTAGAACTATGAGGACCAGCCAGTATAGTGGTACACTTGGATCCTGCAGACAGGTTACAGGTGATTGAAATTTAATCTTCGCATCTCTCAGGGTACCAAGGCAGAGTCTGAGGTAGCTGCAACTCACGTAACAGTCCAATCAGTTTGCCCTAGGATAACTTCAAATGTCATTCTCTTCTACATGGGTAAAAATGATCCCGAGAAAAACAAACGGAAGAAGTTTAAAAATATTATTGACCATCCTCAGTATTCAAATTGACATGACATCTATGATAAGGAATCAGGAAGTTGATAGGCTTTGACTATCTATATTTCATTTCATCATCCTAGGTGCAAACACAAGGTTTTTGGATCAAGGTGTATTATTATCATAGTCTGTTTCCTGACACTCTAATTTCCTTCCCCCTTCTAAGGTGATGCAATGAGAGCCATGTGGACAGGCTGGCACGTATGTGTGTCCTACAACAAGAGAAGAGCCTTGAAATTAGGAATCTGGTTGTTCATTTATATACTATCCAGGTGACACCTTCCCCTCCTGAGAAAAGAAGAGCAACTCATCTTTCTAATGCAAAAACATTCACCTTATTTAAGGAAGAAAAAGAGACCTAGGTTCTTACCCTTTGGCATATAAATAAAAGTCTTTAGATAAGAGATAAGTATCTTCAGGGTTATATCCCCTGGAAATGACCTAAGGACCCTCGTTTCAGGCCACTTGAAAATATAAATATATAGACATGTTAAAACAACAACAAAAAAAGACATCGTCAGATAAGATTCGTACTGAAATAAGATTTCCATATATACATTAAAATATCACATTTTATCTGAATTCCAAAACCTAAAATAAAAAGAGAAACTTGCTGCTAGGCACAGATTGGCACATGCACAAAATTAAATTACAAAGAGAAACGAGAAATCTCCTGTGCATCAAGGACAAAATAAAGGTCAGAAAAGTTAACCACTAATACAAGTAGTGATTTCTCAGTGGCTACGACATCTCAGGATGTTGGCACATGGTGCTTACCTTCATGGAAGTTGTTCAGATTTGGGCTTCCCAAGTAGCTGGGACTACATGCTCCCACCACAATACCCAGCTATTTTTTGGTTGTAGTTGTCATTGTTGTTTGGCAGGCCCAGGCTGGATTAGAACCCGCCAGCCTTAGTGTATGAGGTTGGTGCCTTAGCTGCTTAAGCTACAGGTGCCAAGCCTACAATGCTGAATTTTAAAAAAGTCTTTCTGGCTGCATTGTGGAGGCAGATTCAGAAATATAAACTGGAGGTGGAAAGAACAGTCAAGAAGCTGTGTATAAGAATTCAGAGAAGAACGAAGATCCTTTGAGATAGTGTATTAGCAAGGCAGACAGAGGTAGATACATATGAGATGTATTTGAAGGAAGAATTGCTGGACAGAGTAATTGAATCTAAGGATTGAGTTATGGCACATTATACTTCTCTATAGTATTGAAAAATTGTAATTAAATGAACATTTGACAATAATTTTTTGTTTATGATTGATTAACTGATCTTTTGTATTTTCCCATTAGAACCATTTAGGCTGCTGCTTCTTCTTCTTTTTTTTTTTTTTGTCATTGTTTACAGCGTATGAAAATAGTAGACACTTTTTAATATGTTGCATATTTTGTGTGTGAAATGATCAATTAATCTTTGGGCATATAAACATAAATATGAGTTTTGAAGAGCAAGATAGCAGTCTGGACAGGGGGCTGATATAAAAATTTAAGCTATTGGAGAGACCCTAGTTACTAAAGAAAGAATATACAGTAAAAAGATGGCAGGGTTGGAGAAAGAATTCTGAAGAATAGATAATAGAGTAAGGATCCCGAAATTGACCAATACTTGGAAGCATGCCACCTCCCAAAACTTAGCCAGAATAAAGTGATAATGTTGAACAGGCCTATATCAAGTTCTGAAAGAGCATCAGCTATACCAAATCTCCCTAAAAAGAAAAGCCTGGGACCAGATGGCTTCACATCAGAATTCTACCAAACCTTTAAAGAGGAACTAGTACCTATATTACTCAACCTTTTCCAAAATATTGAAAAAGATGGAATACTACCCAACACATTCTATGAAACTAACATCACCCTGATCTCCAAACCAGGAAAAGACCCAACAAGAAAAGAAAATTATAGACCAATATCACTAAGGAATGTTGATGTGAACATATTCAACAAGATCCTAACGAACAGAATCCAGCAACACATTAAACAAATTATATACCACGACCAAGTGGGTTTTATCCCAGTATCTCAAGGATGGTTCAACATATGTAAATCTATAAATATAATTCATCACATAAACAAATTAAAAAACAAAGACCATATGATTCTCTCAATTGATGCAGAAAAAGCGTTTGATAATATCCAGCATCCCTTCATAATCAGAACACTTAAGAAAATTGGTATAGAAGGGACATTTCTTAAACTGATAGAGACCATCTATAGCAAACCTACAGCCAATATTATATTGAATGGAGCTAAGTTGAAATCATTTCCACTCAGATCAGGAACCAGGCAAGGTTGCCCATTGTCTCCATTTCTCTTTAACATTGTAATGGAAGTTTTAGCCATTGCAATTAGAGAAGAAAAGGCAATTAAGAGCATCCATATAGGGTCAAAAGAGATTAAACTTTCACTTTTCACAGACGATATGATTGTATATCTGGAAAACAACAGGGATTTGACTATAAAACTCTTTGAAGTGATCAAGGAATACAGTAGCATCTCAGGTTACAAAATCACACTCATAAATCTGTAGCCTTTATATATACCAACAACAGCCAAGCTGAAAAAACAGTCAAGGACTCTATTCCGTTCAAAGTAGTGACAAAGAAGATGAAATATTTGGGAGTTTACCTAACCAAAAGATGTGAAAGATCTCTATAAAGAGAACTATGAAACTCTAAGGAAAGAAATAACTGAAAATGTTAACAATTGGAAAAACATACCATGCTCATGGCTGGGAAGAATCAACATTGTTAAAATGTCCATACTACCCAAAGCAATATATAATTTTAATGCAATCCCCATTAAAGCTCCACTGTCATATTTTAAAAATCTTGAAAAAATAATACTTCATTTTATATGGAATCAGAAAAAACCTCGAATAGCCAAGATATTAATCAAGAATAAAAACAAAGCAGGAGGAATCATGCTACCAGACCTCAGATCATATTATAAATCAATAGTGATTAAAACAGCATGGCACTGGCACAAAAACAGAGAGGTAGATGTATGGAACAGAATAGAAAGCCAACAGATGAATCCAGCTACCATTACCTGATCATTGACAAGCCAGTTAAAAACATTGAGTGGGGAAAAGATTCCCTATTTAACAAATGGTGCTGGGTGAACTGGCTGGCAACCTGTAGAAGACTGAAACTGGACCCACACCTTTCACCATTAACTAAGATGGATTCTCACTGGGTTAAAGATTTAAACTTAAGACATCAAACTATAAAAATACTAGAAGAAAGTGTAGGGAAAACACTTGAATAAATCAGCCTGGGCAAAAATTTTATGAGGACTCCTCCCTGGGCAATTGAAGCAACATCAAAAATACACTATTGGGACCTGATTTAAAGAGCTTCTGCATAGTCAAGAACACAGTAAGTAAAGCAAGCAGACAGCCCTCAGAATGGGAGAAGATATTTGCAGGTTCTGTCTCCAACAAAGGTTTAATAACCAGAATCCATAGAGAACTCAAACGTATTAGAAAAAAAAAAAAAAAAAAAACAAGTGATCCCATCTCAGGGTGGGCAAAAGACTTGAAGAGGAATTTCTCTAAAGAAGATAGGCATATGGCCTATAGATATATGAAAAAATGCTCACCATCCTTAATCATTAGATAAATGCAAATCAGAACTGCTATGAGATATCACCTAACTCCAGTAAGACTAGCCCATATCATAAAATCCCAAAACCAGACATGCTGGCGTGGATACGGAGAAAAGGGAACACTTCAACACTGCTGGTGGGAATGCAAACTAATACGTTCCTTTTGGAAAGATGTCTGGAGAACACTTAGAGAACTAAAAATAGACCTGCCATTTGATCCTGTAATTCCTTTATTATCCAGATGCCAAAAACCACATTACAACAAAGATATTTGTATCAGAATGTTTATTGAAGCCCAATTCATAATTGCCAGGTCAGGGAAGAAGCCCAAGGGCTCATTGATCCACAAATGGATCAATAAACTGTGGTATATGTACACCATGGAATACTATGCAGCCCTAAAGAAAGATGGAGATTTTACTGCCTTCATGTTTACATGGATGTAGCTGGAAAATGTTCTTCTTAGCAAAGTATCACAAGAATGGAAGAAAAATATACAATGTACACACCCCTATTATGAAACTAATTTATAGCTTTCATATAAAAGCTATAACCTAATTATAGCCTAAGAATATGGGGAGGGGGAAGAGGAGGGGAGGGAGGGTGGATGGGTGGAGGGAGGGAGGGTGATTGGAGGGACCACTTCTATGGTTTATCTTACAAGGGCACAATGAATCTTTCTAAAAGTGGAATATAAATGTCTTAACACAATAACTAAGAAAATGACATAAAACCTATGTTAACCAGTTTGATGAAAATATTTCAAATTGTATATGAAAATACCACACTGTACCCCATGATTGCTTTAATGTACACAGCTATCATTTAATAAAAAAAGAGAGAGAGAGAGAGAATAGAGTAAGGATCCTGATAGAGTAATAAATAGAGTAAGGACCCTGAGAAGGTTAAGACTGGAGTTGGCATATGGAGACATTAGCACTGGGCAGGAGGCAGAATCCCTCTTCTATATAATAAGAGAAAGGAGAAAGGATGGGCAGATATGTTCTCAGGGTCAGGGGCAGAAATTTGAGATATATTCTTCTCCATGCATCAGAAGGAGGGCCAAGAGCGGCACAATGAGGATCCTAAGGAGTGTAGATAACTGTTAACATGATGCTGTGGAGCAGCAATCCCCAACCTTTTCAGCACCAGGGACCAGTTTCATGCAATACAATTTTTCCACAAATGTGAGGGTGAAGAGTATCTGACAGTAGACAAACCCAGGCAGGGATGAAAGCAATGGCAGCAGCTGTAAATACAGATGAAACTTTACTCCCTCACCTGCCACTCACCTCCTGCGGTATAGCCCAGTTCCTAATAGGCCACTGATAAGTACCAGTCCATAGTCTTGGGTTTGAGGATCACAGCTGAAGAGAATGGAAGAGTGAGACTTAGAGTAACAAAGAAAGATTGCTAGGCAACAATGCAGTTGGAAAACATTGTGTGATTTTTCCAGCAGTGCTCAGAAACCCAGAAATAAGGATAAAAAAGATGGACTGTTGATCTGTTCAGAACTGGTATGTCCCCAGGCAATTGTGACAGATAGAAAGTGGGAAAATCGACTTAAGAATATTGGCAAGAAAAAAAAATGGGTAATGCTATGAGTTTTCATGGGGAAAAAATTTGCCCAATCCTTCCCACCCCCTAGGGAACATTTGGTAAATGTCTGGAGACCATTTTGATTGTCACAGCTTGGAAGGAGTCTACTAATGGAATCTACTGGGTAAAGGTTAGGAATGCTTATAAACATTTTACAATTCACAGAATAAATGCTCACAACAAAGAGTTTTCCTGGTTTAGCAAGTCTAAATTGTCTGGGAATGAGGAGAGGTAGGAGAGGGCTTACAGGAAGAAATAATAGGATCAAAACACAGAGCACCTTGTATGGTTAAAAAGTGGAATTATATCAAATAGAGAGAGAAGGAAAGGAGAGAGGGAGAGAAAGAAAGAATAAGAGGTAATATGAATGAAAGGGAGAAAAGAAGGTCATGGTCTAGTGGCTTATCACTGTTCATTATATTAAAGTTCAGAGTTGGAGAATGTGAGGTGATAGCAAATGTGGGACAATAGAAGTGAATGGCTAAAGTAGAGTGGAGATGGATATCACTGGAGAGGAGTAATTCCAGGACCATTTACATCACTCAGGATAATGGCTAAGCTAGTGGGAGACAGAAAGGTAATACAGTAAGTTGGTCACGCAAGGGACTATGATGAACTGGTCAGCACAATAAGATGGTCAACTTAAGGAAATAGGCCTCCTATACTGATACGTACATGTGGTGCATGTGCAGTTTGTGAAAACTAAGTCAACTTAAGGAGGTGGTCAATGTAGGGAAGTGGTCAACTATGGAGGTTCTACTGTAGTATCAGTGCTACAATCTTTAGTGGATGAGATCCTGGAGGAAAGATCATGACCCAGCAAAACTTTTTTTTTTTTTTTGCAGTCTTTGGCAGGGGCTGGGTTTGAACCCACCACCTCTGGTATATGAGGCCAGCGTCCTACTCTTTTGAGCCACAGGTGCCGCCCACAAAACTATTTTGTATGTATAAAAGCTACATATAAAATGCAGCTTATTTATAGAGAAAATAAAAAGGAAACAGAAAAATAAATAGAAAAGTATTTGTTTAAAAAGAATAAGAATAGTTATTTTTCACTGGGTGGCATTTTCCAATAGTTTCTGAGATGAATATTTGTCTAAGATAAGAATAAAATCAGTAAACATGAGAGAAAAATAAAATACTTGGAAAATAAAAGAAAGAGTGAAACACTGGTATGTAAATACTTCATAGAGCCCAGGAGCTTAAACCTGAATAGTACCTACATTTAAAATTATTGTACAGTCACATTAAAAGTTTGATATCAACTAGCTTATCTGAACTGTATTCTAAATTACTTATAATCTAAAATGATGAGGAAGTAGGAAATAAAATAATACAGGATACCAAAAAATATTGTGCCATATGTCTGAAAGGCCAAATGTGTTATAAAATTATCTTTAACAACTCACCAAACATAAAACTAAGATTTTGAAGAGACTTTATGATTATTAGGGAAAAAGAGACACTGTTTACTAGCTTAAAGTTCACAGTTAAGATGAAATTCTACGAGAAATTTGCTGTACTTCTGTGATAAAGTTATTCCGTCAATTTGTAACATTCCTCTGTTGTGGAATTCTAGTAATCACTCTGATAATCTTGAATAACTAGCTTAAGATGAACCTCTTCACTAAAGTTATTTAATTCCACTATATTTGCCATTCATTGCTTTCTTCCAAAATCCATTTAGTATAGGAACAATGACCACATGCCTCAGAAAATGAAGGAAAAGTTTTCTAATTATAATTATCCATATAATTTTGCCTCTTCGAATGAGTTGGAAGAATATGGTATATTTTCTGCCCTTTCTTCATTTCAGCATAGAGTCCTCAACTCCTTGCTCTACAAATTAGAAAATGTGGAGCAAAGATTCAAGAGTATGCCAATTTGAGTCCTTTGTAATGAAGCCCAGAAGCATATGTGATACTGATTACCCAATAACATTTCCTAGATCACATTAAGATAATTTTGGAAATGATACCTCTACATTTTGCTATATTTTATAGAATTTAGTGTACATAGCCTTAGCTTTTATGCCAAGTTTTCTGTATTATAGAAATAATCCACAAAGGTATGTTGCAGCATACTTTTTTTATTTAAACATATTCCTAAAATCATCAATTTCCCCCTAAACTGTGATGGTATTCCCAGAAGTCTCTCTATAAGCAAAGAACATAGTTCATTCACAGATGGGTCCATTCATTCTTGCAAAGGGGGGCACAAAATCTTTTCCTAAGATATTTTGAAATTGATGTCAGAAGCACACTTACCATTACATTATACCCTTACACTAGCCCTGCTAGAAGAATGTATTAACTAAATCATTGATATATTCTCCAAGAAATCAGAATTTGTTTGTATCCAGTCACTGCCTTGTTTTACCCGAAGGCAAGCAATATACATTTACTCTAAAATCAAGAATGAAATGTAAAGAGATTCCACAACTATTTATAAAAGATTACCTTGAATCAGTTATACTACGAAGGGGGGTTGAAGGCTTTTGTGAAAATTGTTGTAGAGAAAGAGATCAAACAGTGAACAAATATGGCTGCCATTAATTTAAATTAGCTGAAGCCAGGTAGCACCCACAATGACTGAAAGGGGACTGCTATGCTTATTCTGTTTTTAAATGCAGTTCCTGATCACAATTTTTTTTAAACTCAAGGGAGATAAATAAATCCCAACAGTACATCAAAATTGTATTTAGGACTTAGACTCTGTCAACTCCTTGCTATTTTTGTCTTTGGAAAACTTGACCTGGACCAAGCTTATCAATAGGAGATTAATTATAATAACACTAAAGATCCCCAAATAATCATAACTTATCATAAAGCATTTGTTTCTTGGGTACCTTATTTTCTTCTGTTAAAAATAGGTATTTGACAGATATAATTTTAGATATATCATTAATGCAACCAAAAGGGAATGCATTTGTTAGAATTTACTTTACATCCAGAAAATGAGTTCAATTGTGAGCAACTTCTTTAAAAATACTTTGACTTTGTTCAGCACCTAGAGCTGAGTGGCTGAGGCCCCAGCCACATAAACCATAGCTGGTAGGTTCGAATCCAGCCCAGACCTGCTAAACAACAATGACAACTACAACTAAAAAATAGCCTGGCATTGTGGCAGGTACCTGTAATCCCTGCTACTTAGGAGGCTGAGGCAAAAGAGTTGCTTAAGCCCAAGAGTTTGAGGTTGCTGTGAGCTGTGATACCACAATACTCTACTGAGGGTGACATAGTGAGACTCTGTCTCAAAAAAAAAAAAAAAAAAACTTTGACTTTTTTTTTTCATAATTATGTACATCACATTGATATCCATATAGTATTATCTGGGACAATAGATTTTAATTTACTTACTTTACGAAGGTTGAATGATGTACATCTTCTGCTTCATAACTCTTATAAAAGGTAATCTGAAAAGACAGTACCATAGATTGTAATTGTTCTGAAACTGATAATTTCAATATTGTGACTTGCCAAATATCTCAAAAATTAAACACTCTAAAAAGATAACTCCTTTCCTTAACCACGCTATCCAGATTTAATGGAATAACTTCAAACCAAATAAAATATTTCTAGTTACTACTTAATGTGCCTTATTTGCTATTTACTTATGTGTATCAACCATTAAAGTAACACATTTTGCTCCGTTAAGGAATTGTTGCAAGCCAAAGTTTTTAGTTTGCCAATAATGAAGGTGTTCTGTACAAGGCCAAAGTGTGGATAGGTAATACACTATCCTTAGCATTGCAGGCGATGAGGGGTTCCTACAGGGTGATGTGACAACTATAGAAAAGTTTAGGTGTATCTTTTACGGAGCTGACTAGATATGAATACTCAATAATATCTTAGGGAATTCATGTGAATGAATGATGATAATAAAAACAATAATTTTTAATGTCCAACACAACTGGTGATTATGCAATCATTTGCTATTAAATAAGTGTATACATAAATTCACCAAAGTTATATGAACAAAGCCTTTAAATATGGTACATAATTGCTGATTAAGGGTGTATTAGCTAGGAAAGGAAGGGTTTTATGCATGTCAAGAGCAGTGTAGGATTGCCATTTTCATTCATGTGGTCATTTTTTAAACATAACTGAAGATATTAGCAAGAGTTCCTTTGTACTGCTGCTTAACTTTGTAAGGGTTAACAGAAATATTAAACTACATTGTAAGAGGAAGTGCTAGGCTAATTCAACCCCCACGTGAAAAGGCCAGATAAAGAGACCAGTACTGGTAAGAAAACCTGATAGAACTAGCTACATTGTACAAGACTTAGACGAAAATGCAGAGCACAGCGCAGGGCCCCTCCCCTCAGGACAGCATAACCCCTCTGCCCTCCCCTCACATTTTAAACCTATCATAGGCCAAAGACTACATTCCTGGCCTTATATAGATTCAGCTTCATGAAGTAACCACGCCCCCTCAACTAACCCTATATAAGATTGTAGCGATCCCTAATAAACAGCTTCGGCTCAGCCTTCTCCCTATACTGTATGAGTGGTTGTGTGATTGTGTCTACCCTTTCCCTCTCCCTCTCATACGCCGATCACGAACTCCCTGACACCGCCGGTCGGGCAGTGTCAAACTTTACACACCTGCTCTTTGTTTATTTAAATTACATAAAAGAATGATATCTTGCACTGACTAATGGTATGGGAAAGAAGACTAAAAAGTAAATAATAAAAACATGAGAATTAAACTCTATATATGTTTAAGGCAACAGACTGGTAAAAATTGTAATGAAATATGACTAGACCAGAATGTATCTGGTCACCTTAGTATTTTTCCCTTAGCACATTACTGGGTATTTGCTTACAATAAAGGCTTAACAGAGCAAATTAACTATGAATATTTCAAATCAAACTATGGGGTGAGTGAACGAAAAAAAATTTAAGCCTACTGATTCATTACCACATACTGTATTTTAATAGGAGACATAGTTTTGAAGAACTCTAGATCATTGCAGACAATTATTCATTAGTAGTGTTTTTTTCCTTTAACAGGTAATTTGGTGACAAGCTACTGTCACTATAGTCATCATCCTTAAATGAAGGAAAGGTATGGAGTGAGGGTGAATAACTTGCAAAAGTGGTGCTTATGAAAGTTCCCACAAATATTCTGAGAAAATGACATTTAAATTGCAGGAAATTAAAACCTTTGAAATCCCTTTTGATTTCTTCTTCTGAGATAGAAGAACACATCAGAGGGAATCTAATATCCCAGAATTCTGAAAGTTCTCTTTCTGTTATAAGGGGGAAGACAATAAGCTTAAAATAGATATAATTATGACTATCCTTAATTCATCTTTAGGAAAAATCAATACAAACCTAGGCAAATTAAAACCACAATAAGAAATCGTGTCACATTTTTCAGAATAGCTGCTATCAAAAAGATGAAAGGTCACAAATGTTGGCTAAGATGCAGACAAAAGGGAACCCTTGTACATTGTCTGTGTTAACGTATTAGTACAGCCATTACGGAAAACTTACATGAAGGTAAAACTAAAAGTAGAATTACTATAAGATCAAGCAGCTCCACTCCTCGTTACTTGCCTAAAAGATCTGAAAACAGTTTGCTCAAGAAATGTCTGCACTCCTGTGTTTATGGCAACACTACTCACAGCGGCCAAATTATGTAATCAACCAAGTGTCCATCAACAGATGGATGAATGAAGAAAACATGGTGCATACAAACAATGGAATACTATTCAGCCTTAAAAAGGAAGGAAATTCTGTCAGTGGTAACAACTGGGTGGAAATGGAATACATCATGCTAAGTGAAATAAGCCAGGCACAGAAAGAAAAATACCACATGTTGTCATTTATATGAAATTGAACTCCTAAAAGCAGAGAGTAGAATGGTGGTTACAGAGGTTGTGTGTGTGGGGAGGGGGGAGATGAGGAGATGATGATCAAAATGTACAAAATCTCAGGAAAAAGGAATGTGTTTTTGAGTTCGAGTGCACAGCATGCTGAGTATAGCTAGTAATACAGTATGGTACATTTCAACATTACTGACAGAGAAAATTTCAAGTGTTCTCACTGCAAAAAAAATATTAAGTGTTTGAAGTGATAGATACGTTAGCTAGCTTGATGTGATTATTTCAAATTGTATTCATGAATCATCATATCACTTTGTTCTCCATAAGCTTTTATAATTATATAATGCCAACTTACGATAAGAAGAGAAACAACACAAAAACAAAACTCAGCCTAAAAGGTAATTAAGGAAGAAAGATGAATCCACTTCTAGGAATGGTTCCCTCTCTTCTAAACTTCTCTCATCTAATGAGATGCTCTTTGTAGAAAGACTTGCATTTGCATATACCAGTGGAATTTTGGATACATTTATTTACCACCAAAGACCATAATTTTCTGCTGCTTTTGCAGATAAAATGTCACAGATCATTTTTGTTGCATGAACCTCTTTGTTATACCTTCTGAAAAGTTTTGGAAAAAAAAAACATATTCCTCTAAAGACAGAAAAAGAAACATAATATTCAACTTGATTCAACCATGATAGCTATTTCCAGGGCAGAATTAAAATAGCATAATTTCAGCAATTTTCTTTTTTACACTAAGACTGTAGTTCATTATTTTATACATTGGGGCACTTTAGAAACTCTCGTATGCTTTTAATCTATCACTTACTAGTTGGCAATTACTACTTCATCTTTGGTCTTTATGCTCTTAAGAATTTTAACTCAAAACAACATTGTTCTTGTAATTGTATAAAACCACAGGAAAAGAAAAATTCCTGTCTTTATCAAGCCCACTTGCGAACATTTTTACATTCATTCTACCTATTATATTGTAATGTGTTTTAAAATTAAGATGGATTTGCTTGCTCTCTTGGAGAAAAGGGAAGAACTCAAGAAATTATTCTCACTGGACTCTATGGAGAAGGTACATCTAAACGGCTTTCAAGGACATTGAGGTTACTGCCCATGGTGCAAAGTAAAGTTCAAAAAAATGCCTGAACAAACAGTTAATGTCATCTGGTCTCCATGCCCAAGCATATGGAATGGAATGACCCAGCACCATGCTTGCCTGGGATGCCCAAGGGGAGACTTCATGTGAGAAGAATCCAGGGATGTAATAAAATCTCTGAGGAGCCTTTATAAAGCAAGTTAATGAGCAGTTCAAACAAAACTGATAGAAGGAGAAAAACCCAGGAAGCATCCAGGCAACACCAGTGAAACAGGGAGGGACAGAGCATGCAGAGCACACTTGCTGAGGAGGGCAAATTTTTATAACATAATTTTTAAAAGACTATATTTATTTTTAGCACCCTGGAATTTTGTCTTAAGAGCTTGAAAAATTCAGCATTCATCGATGTAATAGTCAACAACATTTGCTGATGTCCTCTTTGAGGGACATTGATTTAAGGTCTAGAAAATATAAGGATAAAATGGGCCAGGGACATGTTTTCATGTATCTTATTAACAAGTGAGAAAGACAGATACTAAACAAAGGGTAAATCAAGTTACTATTACATTCCAAGTATAATCAATGTTATAAGGAAAAAGCAGTCTACCTCACCTAACTTAGAATTATGTGGGTCACTATGAAAGTTTTGAGACAGATTGTGTTATGGTCCATTATTTTACTTTCAGGACACGCAGTCAAGAGCTTCCTTTCTGATTCGCTCGTGCAAGTTCCAACATGCCCAGTTCATTGGCCTTGCTGGGAGGCTTCGTTTTTTCTGTCCATGCAGATTTGACATTTCTTGATTTTTGAGTATCTCAAAACTTTTGTAATGACCCACATATGAGCATGCTGCACAAGGGCTATATGCACCTTTCTATATTTTGAGTTTTTTTAAACAAAATAATTTCCTTAATAAATGCCATGATTCCAAATAAGGATATCACTAAATAAGTGACACCATCTTTTCCTTTGAAAGATGCTCTGTTTCAAAAGAAAAATACTTTGAAATTTGAGAAACTTATTCAAAAATCAGGAAAAAAAATCATAAAAGAATATCTTTTGTCCTTTGTCCTCCAATTAAAAAAAAAGAATAATGCTATTAATATATTTCAAGGTAGTAAATGCAGTGAAAAGCATTATGTTGGCAGTTTTTCATTCAAAGGAAGTTTATAGAATATAGTCTTTGCTTTGTGGTTTATTATCCTTACTTGAAATGAAACATAGAGAGATCCAACAATAATCAGGCAGCCTGCCATTGAGCCTGGAGCATTTCAAGAACCACAAAGGAAGAATGAATCATTCCCATACACCCTCAAAGCACAGTTTCATATCTACCAATGATTTTTATAGCACTTGGGATTTGTTAATAGCTCATTAAAATTATTTCAGCATTCAAACCTCCCATTTACTTTGTTGTTGATACTTCATACCCCAAAATGACCAGTTGGGCTAGCCAAATCTTGATTCACATCCTACCACAAAGGATCTCCATTCCCATTAACTTTTGCTGGTTTGCTTTATTCTTACTGACTGTTGCCTTAACAGGTCCAATTTTCATCTTTACTTGTCCCAGTTTAGTCAATAAAGATATTTTAGCTAAGACAGTGAACTCGGCAACAAGGCTGTTTTCCAGGATCTGGACAACCTGGGAAGATTCCAGGGATGTGTTAAGTTACATATAAGACCATGAAGAGCCATGGCCATTCCTTGTCTGAGAGTCAGACAGATAGGAAAATTGAGACCAAATGCAGTAGGGTTGCATTACAAATTAAATGATTTTGAGTCATGCTAATGTCTGGCATCAATTTGAAATTCCTTAAACATAACCACATGATCTCAGTTTTATACAGGGTCTATCACTTTTAATGATCCAAAAGAAACCTTTGATTAAAGTTCCACAGGGCAATTTAGTGAAAGTTTTATAGTACTATTTTTTGTCTAAAATGAAGAATTAGGAAGCAATTAATGATAATCAAGTACAGATGCTATTAATTCCTTTTATATCAATTATATTTCAGAGTAGAATTTTTTTTAATTAGATAGTCATAGAAAGTCCTCAATAAGAATGGAAAGTCCTAAAAAAACAAATTAGTTTGGGGCTTATTTTTCCAATATAGACAAAAAGAAAACATATATATATATATATGTAAAACCATGACATTGGCATTACTATTGTACACAGTCTCTGGATCATACATTACCTTGAATAACAATAACATCTTGGATTTTCTTGGTTATATGCCTCCAGAGAGCCAAAAATTCTTTTTTTATATTAAAGAAAACATATTACTGTTAGTAGCAATCATGGTTATAGATGAAGATTTTAATGCCAAAAAATCCTCATAATTTACTCAAGGTCACAAGTTTATCAATATCAAAGTTAGATAAGAATTCAAGTTTGCTGATTTATAATCAAATGTTCCATTCATTAGTTAAGAGTTCTTAACCTGAAGCCAAAATTTTCAGGGATCTTCGAAAGTCTTGAAATTAAATGCAAAATATCATATGTGATGTATGGTTTTCTCCCGTAGGGAAAGAATCAGATTATCAAAAAGGGTCATGAAACAAAATACATTAAACATTACTTATTTGACTAACCCATTTATGTATTGGATAATATATACACATAATAAATTTAAAGTTCAGCCAAAGTTTTAAATGATATGCTAATAGTTGGAGTACATTTTAATGTAGGTTAGTCAATAACTTTGCAGTGAACAACTTAGGTGACGGGGACTTGAATTCTTAGTTAACTTTCATACCCCTTAATATTTAGTCTTATCAAATTGTAGAATTCAAATAGGAAAGTGCTATTAAATGTGTTTTAACTATCATTCCTGATTTATAAGTTTTGGTACATAATGAAAACTTCATCTTTTGCTCTAAAATTATTCAAAGCAGGAGACAATATTTTTATCCATAAATGTGTACATCAGCATATTTTATTTATGAGAACACAATCTAATTTGGTTTCTTTACTTTTGGAAATTTTATACACACACATAAATACTCTAATTCAGAACATAATAAAATATTAAATATATTGTATCTAATTTTCAAAATGAAAATATCATAGTCTATATTTACATTTTCGTGTTGAAATGTGAAAGTTAAAAGCAATTTAAATATTGAGTTTCATGTGTATCTATGGGCAATCTGGATTTGGCTCTAAGTTGAATATATTTATAATTGCTCCATTAGAAATAAAAACGTGCAGCCTTTACATGATATCTTCACATCCTTTTAAATAGGATTACATCAATGAAGAACATTCAAACAGAGTTTTGACTGAGTTTCATTCAATTAGTCCAGTAAAATAACTTATTGATGATCTCTATACAGCCCCAATACAATCTTTTAGATTCATCTTAAATATCACGAGAGCCTGGCTATGACATTCAAGTCAAGAAAGTTGCTGACATCCAGTTATTCTTGGTCTGATCTATGAACAACATTTCAGGCTTTACAAGAACTTCTCAGACTTGGCTGTAATCTCAGCACCCACTGATTTTTCAGTCAATAACCTAGAATCTATAAATTCTTTACAATAATTTATGTGTCAGAGATCTCTAATAAGTTTCCTCTTGAACATAGGAAATATTTTGTTGGCCATAATTAGGTTCTCAGAAGTGTAAATATTACTAGAAATGTAGATATCCACTACAGCAGATATTCAGTTTCTCAACTTAGACATATTGAAGGTGTGAGTCACCAGGTTCTATTTCCACAGAGCACAGGGCTTGCTTCTCAGCAGCAAGCTGAAGGGTGAAGTTTTACTCCTGTCCACAGCTCATGACTAAGGTAAAAATTCCCAGAGGTGCACAGGTTCTGTGTGTTGGCTGGCAGTTGACAGAGAAGAGGGTTATTTCCCTCAACCCAAAACTGTGTGGGTCAATTTTGTCCCATTGACAATTTGTAAAAATGGTATTTTGTAAAAAATATTACCTCCATCCCCTTTTCTTGAGTGGTAGTAGGTAGGGAATAGTTATTTACTTAAACAAAAGGCTTAACTTCAACATTAAATTGATCCTTAAGTGTAAAAATGATCAAGTCTGGATTTTTCCTCAAGTCCTATGAGCCATGTTAGTTCTGATCCATATTTTCTCTGCTTCAAGAAAGAGAAATGTATGGGGCCTGCTATGCAGTTCTAAGAATATGCCCCATTTCAGTTTCTGAAATCTGTTACTGACTGAGCAGGATGCAGGCTTGACTATGCCTTCACAATTCCTAAGTTTGCATCGTTCTTGACTGTGATATCAGCAACTACCGTAGACATCAATAGATAGAATAGTGAGATTTAGATAGAATAATGTTCATGTAAGAAATAGGGAAGAAATAAAAACAGTAGCTAGAAATCATAGATTTATCTATTGCTTGATCAAAGGATGTCTCAGGCAAAACAGGAAATACAAGAAACCAAAAATGGAGGTGGGGGAAACTGTTTGTTGAAGCTGGTGGAAAGGAAGCTACAGAAATTAAAGGCAACTTCGTTGGTGCATTCTAGACAGTTAGACTTTTTCTGTTACATCTTTATTTAAGAGAAGAAAAAAATTGGTTTCTCTAGACAAAAACAAACAACAAAGAACGACAAACAACAATAAAGAATCCCCACAAAATATGCCTATTATTGAGCAGGTGTTTGTAGAAAAGGAAACTCTCTTTAATTGTGGGAGTCCTTATTTGAAAAGCACACTTCATTGCTGAGTACCACTAGGGTCACCTTTGAAGTACTTGCCTTAGAAAGCTATGACCAGTGCCAGCACTTAGTCCACCCTTCAAGAAATTTTGAAACTCATTTTTTGGAATGGCATCAGAACTAACTGTCATATTACATTTGATGCCCTGAATGTCATCGAAATGTCTTCCTTTTAATATTTCCTTTATATTCAGGTAAAGAAAAAAGTCATTGAGGGCCAGATCAGGTGTGTAGGGAGAATACCTCAATCCTGTTATTTGTTTACTGGCTAAAAACTCCCTCATGGATAGTGCTGTGAAAGCTGGTGCATTGTCTTGATATAAGAGCCACACCTTTCACATGGCAAGATTTCAGTTAAGATTTTTCCACCTGTTTCTCTATTGATGGTTATTTGGTCTTCTTTTATCCTCATGGTCAGCCAATGATTTTGACACACAATTCAACTAATTTTTGCAATGTTTTCTTCAGTTCTGCTCATTACTGGCTGCCCTGTTCTCTATCAGTCAGAAAAACACTTAATCCATTTGCACACTGCCGTATTCTTCATGGCAGTATTCTCATAATCTTAGGCTAACATGTCCTTGATTTCATTTGTCAAGTTTAACAAGAAATTTAATGTTTGTTCATTGCTCTAATTCAAGCTCTGGCATTCTCACAACAGCACACAAAAACATGCAACAACAATAATGAATGCCACTCAGCAAGCCACTGCCACAAGTCAACACAAACACAGTTGTGAGACAATGATATGCCAATATTATCAAACCTGAGTTGTTTGTACATTACTGTCAATGTGAGTACCTGATGACAAGTTTATGAACTTAATTGTCAGACCTTATAGTCCCAGAAAGGTCAAAAGCTGCTGAAGCAATCCAAATAGGTTGTTTGTAGCTACAGATTATTTTACCAGAATATCCAGTCTGTTCACAGTAGTTGTCAGCCATGTTTGAACAGCTAAAGCCAGGTTGAATATCTAAACCACTCCTGAGGTTCATCTTTGAAAAGCAATGTATTTTTTATTCTAATTCATAGCCATCATCTCTACTGCATTTCTCATCTTTATCTTTGTAAAACTTCTAGTTTGTCAAACATGTACATATGTATTTGTTTTCTCCTAAAGAAAGAGGAGTTTGTGATCCTCTTGTCATGCCATTCTTCATTCATGATATCCTTCATCATTTCCCTATTGATTGCAATCCTTCCTATTTTTATTCTCAGTGATACCTTCCCAGAATGCTTTGGCCCTCTCTGATTTCTTCATTGCTCTGCAGTCCTATGTATTCCTACACATATGCTCACACACACATCTACGTATAATCTTACTTTGTTACAAATTTATTCCTCCTACATTGTTATCGGGAGAGCTCTATATTAGAGTCAGATTATGGTATTTATTTTTATAAAATTGTATTTCTAGTCTCTAATTTGCCACACAGTATGTCTATTTTATTGAGCATATCACTTAAATTTCCAATGTTTACTGTCCTTGCTTACAAGATTAAAAAAAAAAAAAATACTTTCCCTCTTTTCCTGGAGAACCATTAGAAGTATCAAGTTAAGCTAGGAACAAATCAAATTTATCATCATCATCATCAACATTCCATTTCTAGTGTTTTAGCTATTTTCCATCCAGTTTATTAGCCTAGATAACTGCTTCTAGATTAAATACCTAGAAGTAGTTCAAGCTCATGGGCAATATGTAAGTTATAGGAATACAAAAGTTGTATTATGACCACTTTGCTGAGAGTTAGGATCTTTGGATTATGCAAAGGTAATCCATTACAAAATATAACAAGAATCCCATTCTCCAGCTCCTTAACACTCTGGTTACTGCCCCAAATCACCCTCATACCTCACATATCTGATCTGAGAAATAAACATATTAATTCTTACATAAAATCCTAAATCTTATTTTAATTTTAAAAAATAAAAAAGGAACAACTTCTGGAGGAAGGATAATATCCAACTGTAGGTTAGTTTAGATTATTACATAAAAAAGAGAAATAGTCAACATTAGCCCCCTTGAACCTCCCATTTGCAATAATAGAAATACCAACTCCTTCCCCATCCTATTTTTTCTCACCTAAATGTAGTGAAAGTGTCTAATAACTACATGTAAAGATCAGAACCCACCATCTCACTAAGAAACTGAGACTAGGCTCTTCACCTGTGGCTCAAGTGGCTAAGGCACCAGCCACGTACACCTGAGTTGGCAGGGTCAAATCTAGCCCGGGTCCACCAAACAACAATGATGGCTGCAACCAAAAAATAATTGGGTGTTGTGGTGGGCACCCATAGTCCCAGCTACTTGGGAGGTGGAGGCAGGAGAATCACTTGAGCCCAGGAGTTGGAGGTTGCTGTGAGCTGTGTTGCCATGGCACTCTACCCAGGGCGACAACTTGAGGCTCTGTCTCAAAAAGAAACAAAAAAGAAACTGAGACTAAATCATGTAACTATAGAATACTTTCTGTTGTTCATGCCTTCTCAACATACATATTACATAAAGACCTAGATAACCCAGTTCCTTTTATGCAGTATATCATGTCCAACCTTCAAGAACAACAAGAAAAATATCTATACAAGACCTTTTAATTAAAATTAAAAGGAAAAAAAAAACTCTCCACAATTTGAAGACCTAAAACAAGCATTAGACCCAGACTCAGACATGGCAAGGATATTGGAATTATCAGACCAAAAAGTTTATATAACTATGAATAATATCTTAAGGACTCTAAAGGAGAAATTTGACAACATGAAAGAACAGATGTGAAATATAAGGAGAGAGATGGAAATTTTAGGAATCAAAAAGAAATGGTAGAAAGAAAAAACACTATAACAGAAGTAAAGAATTCCTTTGATGGGCTCATTAGTAGACTGGCCATGACAAAAAGAATCAGTGAGCTTGACGACGAATCAATAGAAACATTCCAAACTGAAAAGCAGAGAGAAAAATTACTGATAAGATACAATAGAATAGTCAATAACTGTAATATAATTACAAGAAAGTGCAATATGTGTAACAAGAATACCAAAAGAAGAGAGAAAAACCAGCAGATACGTTTAAAATTATTATTGAGAATTTCTCAAAATCAGTGTTAGACACTAAAACACAGATAGGCAGTCCAGTGAACACCATGCAGAATAAAAGTCAAAAAATCTACACATGCGCATATCATATTCAAATTGTAGGAAATCGGTGACAGAGAAAAAATCTTTAAAGAAGCCAGAGGAGGGAAAAAAAACCTTATCAAGGGAAGAGAAAGAGTAAGAATTATATCATTTTTCTCCTCAGAAACCATGCAAGCAAAAAGAGAGTGGATGAAAGAATTAAAGTACTGGAAAAAAACCTACCAAACTAGAATTCCTTATCCATAGAAATTATCCTTCAAAAGCAGAAGTAGAAATAAAGACTGTCTCAAGCAAAACATTAAGGGAATTTATCACTAGTTGATCTGTCTTGAAAGAAATGCCAAAAGTTCTTCAGAAAGAAAGAAAATTTTTTAAAAAGCATGAGCAATAGAGAAAGAATAAGTGAAGGAAAAATAAAAACTTTTACATTTCTTATTCTTCATTGACGTAAAAGATAATGGTTTGTTAAAAAAAAAACAACTCAATACCTAATCACAGTTTATGAATAAATGAGATGAATGCAGCAGTGATATAAGCAACAGGAGAAAGAAATTATTAATGCTTTGTTATTAGATACTTACATTCCCCCATAGAGTGATAGATATAATGATATTCAAAAGTAGAAAAGGATTAGCTAAGAAAAATGGATATTACAAACTTTAGAGCAATAACTAAATGGGTAAAAATAGAAGTATAGTGGATATTCAAAGAAGGGAGAGAAAATAAAACCAGATAAAATGTTCATTTAAAACCAAAGAAGAAGATGGGTGGCACCTGTGGCTCAAAGGAGTAAGGCACAGGCCCTATATGCTGGAGGGAGGTGGTGGGTTCAAACCCAGCCCCAGCCAAAAAAGAAAAAAAGAAAAAAGAAGACACAAAATAGTGGGATACAAAAATAGAAACAAGAAACAAGGCCAACAAACAGAAAACGGTAACAAATATATTAAATATAAATTTAACATATCAATAATTAACTTTAAGTTCCAATGGTAAAAACATATCAATTTTATGACAGAAACTGTCAGTTTTAAAAACACACAAAAGTAAGTAGTCTAGAAAAAATTGACTTTGAATATAATGATAAGTATAGATTAAAAGTAAAGGCATGAAATAAAATATACCATGCTTTTAAACATTCATCACAAGAAGGTTGGACTAGCTTTATTAATTTCTAACAAAGTTAAAGAAAATTAGCAGGGATAATGATGTATTCTTTTTATATATTGTTTTGTTGTTGGTGTTATTGTTGTTGAGACAGAGTCTCACTCTGTCGCCCTGGGTAGATTACCCTGGCATCATCATAGCTCACAGCAACCTCAAACTCCTGGGTTTCAGTGATCCTCTTTCCTCATCCTCTTAAGTACTTAGGACTACAAGTATCTAGCACAACACTTGGCTAATTTTTCTATTTTTAGTAGAGATGGGGTCTTGCTCTTGCTCAGGTTGGTATGGAACTCCTGAGCTCAGGCGATCAACCACTTCAGCCTCCCAGAGTGCTAGGATTACAGGCATGAGTCACTGGGCCAAACTATATTGCTGCTTTTAATTTGCTATTATTTTCTTGAGAATTTTTGCATATATTTTCACAGGAGTGTTATTCTCTATATTTTTTCCTTATAAACGCTTTACATTTGTTTTGATAACAGATAATAGTGATTTCATAAAAATACTTTCTCCTTTTTATTTTAGAAAAGTCTGTAAAATCTGTACTGTTTCCTCCTTTACTGCTTAGTAGAGTTCACCATTGAGGTTCTTTGGACACAAATTTTCTTTTCAAAGATTTTTTAACTGCAACTTCAGGGTTTTAAATAGATATAGACCTATTTAGCACTGAGCTTTGTAGTTTGTGTATTTCAAAAAATTTGTCTGTGTTGTATAAATTGTTTACTTTACCATAAGGTTTTCATAAACTTTATGAAAGCCCTCATTGTCTTTTATAGATATCTGTAGGGTCTGTTGTTATATATCCATTTTTGTTCCTAAAATTGATAATTTGTGTACTTTCTCCTTTTTCTTGATAAGCTGGTGAGAGTTTTACTAATTTATTGATTTTTTTCAAAGAACCACCTTTTTCTTTTATTGGTTTACTCTACTGTTTGTTTCTTGCAATTGTTTCAATGCCTGCTCTTATATTTCACCCATGGGTTTAATTTGCTCTTATGTCCCTAATTTCCTATTGTGAAAGCTTAAATTATTAATCTTTTTTCTAATTTAAACATTTGATGCTATACAATTCCTTATAATCACTGTCGTAGTTGCATCCACAGATTTTGATATGTGCATGTTTTAATTACCTTAAAAATATTTTTAAAGGCCCTTGTGACTTTCCTTTTGGCCAATAAATCATTTAGAACTGTGTTGATTAATTCTTAATTTTTACATTTGTGAATTTTGCAGCTTATTTTATTATTGAATTTTAGTTTATCTCTTTTGTGGCTAAATAGCATACTTTTATGATTTTAAATGTTACAAATTTATGAAGATATTTTTATAAATCAGAAAGTAGTATATTCTGGTGACTATTCCTTATACATTTGAAATGAAAGTGTATTTGCTGATGTCACTTGGAGCATTCTTGAAAGGTCCATTATGTTAAATTAGTTGATAATTTTTTAAGGTTGATAATTAAATTGAGATTTTCCATATCCCAACATTTTCTTCCTATTTATTCTATCAGTTATTGGGAGAGGAATTTTGAAGTCTCTGAGTAAACTTGTGGATTTGTCTATTTCTCTTTTCAATTTGTTCAGTTGTTTTGTGAGGCAATCCTCTTGTTAAGTAGACACACATTTAGTGTTGTTGTGTGTTCTAGTATTTGACTATAGGTTTGGCATTTAATATCCCTTTTTATTCTTTTTAATTTTTCTTGTTCTGAATTATAGTCTGTATTACATTATTATCACCATTTCAGCTCTTTTTTGTTAATCCTTACAAAATATATCTTTCATTATATATTTACTTTTAACATGTCCACCTTTTTATGTTAAAAGTCACTCTCTTTTAGGTATCCTATAAATGAGTTTTTGCATTTTATACAAATTGACAAACTCCACCTTTTAATAGGTGGCTAGATTTTTTACATTTAATGCAATTATTTATATTGTTAATTTTCAATCTACCATTTTGTAATTGTTTTCTACTGTTAATAGCTGTCTTTTTTTTCTGTTGATCTTCTTCTGCACTGTAGTTGAGTATTTTTATTCTTACATTTTATATTTGCTCTTGGATGATTATTTATATCTCTTTTAAAGTAATTGTTGCCAGATGGTTTACAATATATACAGGGTGGCCATAAACTTCACATGCAATTTAAATAATTGTAACCAAATAATTGTAACTAGTTAATTGCACACACAGTTTATGGTTACCTTGTATAATCTACAGTCTATAATCTTTCTTCATGTCAAGTTAAAAAAAAATACATAAAAATTCCCAATTTAACCATCTTTTGAATCAAGACTTTCATACTTTCATTTTTCCCCCTTACTTTGCTAGTGAGTGGAATCATTTCTCCCCATTCTACTTACAGTAGCAATAATTATAACTAATTTACTAATAAATTACCATTTATTGAAAATCTGTTATGTGCCAGATACTATAATGATTTACATTAATCATGCCATTTAATATACAGAATTCTATGAGGTAAGTGGTCATATTATTTTCATTCAATACCTTAGGAAATTGAAGCATAGGAAATATACGTGACTTATTCAAAGTTACATATTTTTGTGGTATTTCAAATCAGCCCATCTATTTCCAGAATTTATAATTTCAATCAACATGTTACAGTTCCTGGTCTGTAGTAAATTTATTAAATTATAAAAATCACTAGTATTTTTAGTTTATTTTCCAAAATTTCCTAGAAAATTATTTTGGTTGCCAATATCAACTTGCTCATTTTTTTTGTTTATTAATTAGCTAATATTTTTATTTCATATCTTATTGCATTTGCCAATACCTCCAAAAAATAACATCAATGGAAATAAAGGGACATGTATTTTATTATTGATTTCATAGGGGATATTAGTATGTTATCTTTAGTTTATCAGGATTTTTAACAGTAGAAAGTGAGTTCATTTTTGAATATTTAATAAACTTATTCAACTCCTTCTTCTCTATGTTTTTAAACCTATTATAATCATATATAGCATTATTATGGAAATCAAGAAAAAATTTTAAAGAGAAAAATATTTTTTGAGATAAGTTGAACAAATATTCTCTATGGAAAAAATAATTATATTTACTTATGAATATACAGTACTTTTATTGGCAGCTTTACTTTCAAAGATTTTCGTTATCATGGTCAACCATAGCCCAAAAATAAGTGAGTATAGTGAGTAAGTAAAAATAAGTGAAATAAGTGAATAAGTGAATAATAAGATAGTTTGAAAGAGAGAGAGAGATAACACATAAGAAAGAGAAGCCATATTCACATGACTTTTATTATAACACATTGTTAAATTTGTCCATTTTATTATTAGTTGCTGTTAATCTCTTACTATGCATAATTTATACTTTGTCATAGGCATGTACATGTAGAAAAATCATAGTGTATGTGGAGTTTGATACTGCCTACAGTTTTATAAACCCATTGAGGGGCTTGAATGTATCCCTTGTGGATTAGAGACTACTGTATGGCATGTGACTTGGAAATTCTTTCCAGTAGAGATAATAGGATAACATTCACTAAACTTTTATGACCTATTATGAATGAGAGGATTGGCACAGCTCATTATGACCATCATTATTTTCCTTATGCCAAGTGCCAAAAAACCAGAATTTTACCCAATATTCAAATGATGACATTACATTATTGCAATCTGTTTTATACCCAAATCCAAAAGTTGATTTGGCAATTTTAGTGAAGTGTATTGCTAAATCCAGAGCATCCAGAGCATATTGTCAAACACAGTTTGATTTTTTTCTTTATTGAGGTATAATTGACCAACAGAAATTGTATACATTTACAGTGTACAGCCTGATGCTTTGGTACATGTGTACTTTGTGAAAAGATTACCACAATCAAGCTAATTACCACATCCAATGCTTCCCATATTTATCAGGGTGTTTTTGGTTGTGTTTAAATGTTTTTTTTTAATTATTTATTTATTTTATTATTATTATTATTATTATTATTTTTTTTTTTTTTTGGCCAGGGCTGGGTTTGAACCCACCACCTTTGGCATATGAAGCTAGCACCTTACTCCTTTGAGCCACAGGCACCACCCTTTTAAATGTTCAAGATCTACTCTCTTAGCAATATTCAAGTATATGATATATTATTATTAACTATTATCATCACACTGTACACTAGATCCCTAGAACTATTCATCCTGTCTAAATGAAACATTATGCCTTTTGACCAGCATCTCTTATTTGCCCTCACTCCCAACCCCTGACAAGAACCTTTCCATTCTCTACTTGTATGAGTTCGGCTCTTTCTGATTCCACATATAGGTGAGACCCTGCAATATTTGTCCTTCTGTGCCTGGCTTATTTCACTCAGCAGAAAGTCCTCCAAGTTATTGTTTTTAAGGCAGCCAGTACATTATCACATATCATCTGACCCAGACAAAAATTTAAATGGCAGATTCTTAGAATACAAATCTAAATGTAGGATGCAAGAAATTCTATTCTTTGAGTTAAGGAAGCTGGGGTGTGCTTTCTGACATAACAAAGGAATTTCTATGATGTTGCCTTCTAAAGGTCCATCAGCTGATGAATACATCTTCTATACATTCTGTCTCATCTCTCTGTCAATACTGATGGCTCCCTAAGAGGCAATTGCACGTGTGCAGCCTCAGTGAGCGCTCTCTCTCTTTCTCATACAGATCCTTACAGATACACATGTAAGTACACATATATGTATTTTTTCTTTTTTCCTAATGTCACTGTCACTGTCACTGACCTATATAATAACTGTATGGTTGAAAACCAATGGTAGGAAGCCAAAAATAAAACAGGGCTACCTAGATATATCCCAAAACAAATTTATGGACAAATCTTTTAGTTATCCTCTAAAGCTGCATTATCCAATATTATAGCCACTAACCACATATGTCTTCTTAAATTGTATTTAAATTAATTAAAATTAAATAAAATTTACAATTTATTTCCTTATTCATGCTAACCCCATTTCAAGTGCTCCATAGCACATGTGGTGGTTGCCATCCAGAGCAGCACAGATAGAGAACACTTTGACCATAACAGAAAGTTTTATTGGACAGCACTGCTATGAGGACTACGGAAGGTCTTCCTCCACCACTCAAAAAGAAGAAATTCAACACAAGTGCTAAAAACTTCCAAATTCTTCATACTCATATGATTATGAAGACTTGAGTCTTACTAAATATCAAGGGCCTTCAGCTATAGGACAATGGATCTCACAATACCAGATCGAAAATGTTAAAGCAATGATGCCTAGAACCACTTCTGAATTACGATTGCCAAGGGAATTGTTCATGGTGCTAAAGTGAAAATTTCACAGTGCTGAAAAGATGGAGGATCAATTTTTTGTTTGCCATCTTTTTTTTTTTTTTTTTTTGAGACAGAGCCTCAAGCTGTCCCCTTGGGTAGAGTGCCGTGGCATTACAGCTCACAGCAACCTCCAACTCCTGGGCTCAAGCGAGTCTCTTGCCTCCGCCTCCCAAGTAGCTGGGACCACAGGCGCCCGCCACAACGCCCGGCTATTTTTTGGTTGCAGCCGTCATTGTTGTTTGGCGGGTCTGGGCTGGGGATTCGAACCCGCCACCTTAGGTGTATGTGGCTGGCGCCTTAGCCGGTTGAGCTATAGGCGCCGAGCCTGCCATCTTAAATAGAAAGCAACTCTTCGTATGAAAAGGGGTTTACAAAGGAAATGCATATTGACCAGAAATAATCCAGCTGCCAAAGAGAACAAGAGCTGCAACGTTACTCAACTAGACCCAACATCATGCAGAGCTTACTGGCAAGAAGAAAAATTGTACATAAACATAAATTAAATAAGACTTATCACTTGAAAACAAGACTTCTAAAAGGATATAAGCAATGACTGCATATGCACATCTAAGCACATGATTTAGTGATGCAGCCCTAAAGCAAGACGTAGTCACAGAAAAGCAGAGGATGTCTTTTAGGGCAAATGCGACATACGATACAATAAAAAAGCCCAGCGATTATTTTAAACTATGTGGTTTCACGTCTTTTTCTTAATAAGCAAACCAGCTAATTGATATTATAAAGAAATACATCTACTATAGTTTTATTTATAAATAAATATGTACAAAATTCTAGTTTTGTGAATTAATTTCTGTTATTCGAAAATATCTCCCTTTTTTGATCTTTAAGACTCCCAAGTTGAAGGATATCTAGTTATGGTCATTTAAAAAGGCCAGACTAAAGGAGATGTACCTGTCTAGAGGAGTCAAAATTCTTGGTTCTATAGTATAAAAACCAAACCAAAGTCTTCTTTTCTTTTTCTCTAGAATTCTGCTGAGGCTTATTTCTGTGTACTCGTGTGTGTGTTTGTGTGTAAGTAGGTATGAGTGTGATACACTGCAACACTTAAATTTCTCTACAGTTTGTGAAGATATCACTCAGCTGGTTGACTGAGAAAGCAGGTCAAACTTTGAGGAAGTGGCCTGGCGCCTATGGCTCAAGTGGCTATGGAGCCAGGCACATACACCTGAGCTAGTGGGTTCAAATCCAGCCTGGGCCCGCCAAACAACAATGACGGCTGCAACCAAAAAATAGCTGGGTGTGTGATGGGTGCCAGTAGTTCCAGCTACTTGGGAGGCAGAGACAGGAGACTCCTTGAGCCTAGGAATTGGAGGTTGCTGTGAGCTGTGATGCCACAGCACTCTACCCAGGGCGACAGCTTGAGGCTCTGTCTCAAAATAAAGACAAAAACTTGCAGGAAGAGGTCATGATTCTACTGAGATTATTCTCTTTAGCAATGATGAGAATTATCATTATACGGAGGTTCTTTCTCAAGTTATAAGTTATTTAAAAATAAGTTAGAGGATGCATCTTGAGCAATCCTCATTATGCTCAAGAAAATGTTGAGATCTCTTTGCCCATTTAATGTGTGTGCCTCTACCACAGTACAATATAACCAATGAAAGGACAAAAACACACCTAAGAAGGCAAGCCAAATTCACTTTTATTAGTCAGAAAGTCATTCAAGGCACTTATTATATTATATGGTTTTATATGATAAACATATTGATAGTAAGACCAATTTCAATACAACAGTAACTTAAAAAGACATGTATTCATAGGACAATTGATATTATATGTGTATTTTTAAAATATTTGTGTTTTCCATTTTATAATTTGTAAATTACAAATCTGTAAAACATTTTGTGCACATTCAACTTCCAGACCATTATCAAATATATCTGGGAATGAGGTATAATATCATTCAATGACCTTTAAGGTAGGAAAAATTTAATATCAGCACAAATTTTATTCATTCTTATTTACTACCCTCTATAGCTGTATTCTTGGCACTAACCTGTTCCTCCTTTGCAGGTCAGACAATATAATTTAGAGCATAACACCCTCTTTATTCCCTACAGTAATTAGTCTGCCTTACTCAAGAAAGTTGCTTGACAAGGAGTATTTTAATTGGGCACTAGTTTCTACAACTAACTAAAAGTCAAAGTTGGTGGTCCTCAAGTTTGGTGTTGAAATACCCTGATGACTCAGTAACACTGTGCCTGGGTCTGGCTGGGCATTTTAGTTTCTTCTAATGGCTATTAAATTAACTTAGTTCTTTATAATAAGAAGCATTATCTATTATCTTAAAGACATTAAAGTCTTCATCTAGTGCCCACACAAACCTTCTAGAACTCTTAGTAATCGTGAACTCCTACTCAGTGATGCCAGACTCTGACATTTAGGGTGTTACAGGATGCAGTTACTCCTCTGCTTATGTCTGGCTTTCTTTTCATCTTTCTTTCTTTTTTCTTTCTTTCTTTCTCCCTCTCTCCTTCCTTCCTTCCTTCTTTCCTTCCTTCCCTTTCCCCTCCCTCCCTTCCTCCCTCTCTCCTTCCTTCCTTTCTCTTTTCCTTTCTTTTAACGCTGGGACTAATTCACCAAAAGTTCACAAAGGTGAACGGACCTTTATATGAATTAGCATAATTTATTAACAGTAGCAGTAACACCATCAAAACATCTATTCAGGTATATTATATTAGGTGCTATATGCTTTGGTTATTTGATGTGCAATGATTACATGTGCTAAATTATAGCAAATCACAATCTATGAAGATACCTTATGCACTGTTAAGTAAAAAATGCAAGTTTTTATTTATCAATAATCAGTTATACACTAACAGAGCACTCAGAATCATGATGCTGTCTTAGAAACCTTTCTGCAGTTAAGACCTCTGAAGAGAAAAATGCATTGACTTTGGAGCTAATTAGAACTAGGTTTGGGGGGCTTTTTTTTTTTTTTTCTTTGCAGTTTTTGGCCAGAGCTGGGTTTCAACCCACCACCTCTAGCTTATGGGGATGGTATCCTACTACACTGAGCCACAGGTGCCACCCTAGAACTAGGTTTTGATTATACCTTTGTTACTTTGTAACTGTGTGACATTGAGGAATTTTCACAACCTTGCTGAGCCTTCCTCCTTATCTGTAAAATCATATCTCACAGTGTTTATAAAGTAAAAGTAATCATATCTCAAAGTAAAAAAAATCATATCTCACAGTGTTTATAAAGTAAAAGAAACCATATCTGTGCTGTGGCTGAAATAGATCATGGCCTTAAGTAAATAGGCAATATATAGTTTCTCTTGTTATTTTTTATAAGTGCCAATGAACACACGTATCTACACATAGACACACACACACACACTATTCCAAAAGGCCTATCCAGAAGAAATTATAAATGCTTCTGGACACACAGCAGCATTCTGCTGGCCTTGTAGCTACTGAGAGTTACACCCAAATCGTGTTTAATTAATACCTGCAGAACTGTGTATAGATCTCTCTCTTTTAGGTCAAAGAGATTCTTCAGATGAGTAATATGTCTTTAAAAAAAAATTTAGATGTTATTTTCTATAACACATCTATGCTTAAATTTCAGGTAAACAGTAGGAACCACAGTAGGTAATGATATATTCTTTGAACATGACTTTATCATGGTTAAATCTAGCAGATCCATTATTTTGTAAAGTGTACAAAATATACTTGCAAGCATGCATGCACACACATATTCATGGATCAAACTTCCCAGTGATTTTATCTTAAACTTATGATGGAGATTTTATCCTATTGTCTTGTTTCCCATTATATACAAAGGAAGGCTTGCATTATAAGACCTATTTTATCCTTTTAAATTCATTAAAATTACCATTTATATTTCATAATCATTTCTTTTTACATGAAACAAATCCTCCAACACCAGAACTTAGAACAAGAGAATTCTTCTATAATACATTTGAAATACTATCACTTCACAGAGTGAATTCAACCTGAGCACAAAGCTAATTTTTATCTGAACCAGCTCCTTTGCATGGAAAATGGGACTATAGAATGAGATAAGAAATGTTAGTTCTTTATTGCTCATGTAACAAATCTCTTAATAATAAGGGATGGCACGTTAGTTATTTCTAGTGACAATATTAGGATGGTAATGAGAAAAGAATGGTAATATATATTCATCCTTCTGACAGGTATTACAATAACATTGGGAATGGACAAAAAAATTAATCAATTACACTTGACCAAAAGAGAAATAGAAATGGTAAGAACAGTCCTAGAAACAAGAATTAAAAAAAAAAAAAAAATCCACTGTGCTGGAACAAGTTCAACTTCTGTCTACTTCTGAAGACTTATCAAACTCTTCTCAGAATCTACTTAAATTCCTGTTCCTGGCCCTCAGAGTCTTACTGATTGCCACCTTGTTGGAAATTATGTCTACCAGGTTTTGGTTCCTCAATCGCCTCTGCTAAATACAACCACAGGGTGGGTGCGTAGTTGCCTTCTATCTCCTGGACCAACTTTTGTATCGACTTTTAGAATGAAAGTAAAGGAAATGGTCTGTGTTAGGAAAGAAAGGATTCCTATGTGTGGAATAAAGGCCTGAGAAACTTAACAGTTGTCATTGCAGAAAATTAATTATGTGATGTTCCTAGTTACAATGTGGAGAAAATATTTTGGTGAATTGCCTTTAGTGAATAGTGTTTATTCTTTGTGATGATAGTACAATTATCAAAGAATGCAAATTGGAGCTATAGGTGTGTGTTTATTATTATGTTTTAAAAATTGAGCTAGTGCCTTGCTTGTGATGGTTTTAGGAATCCTGAGAGTATCATATACCTGGACCCAAAATTTTTCTCTTGGGAACTTTCTGAATGGTGTTTTGAATTTTACAACATTTAACATATGTTCCTAATATTTTTATAATACATGTTATGTTTTTGTACTTTTTAACTGGCCTTTGTAAATTAGGCAATAGTAAAAGAATGAAATTACAATAAAAAATAATTCTGTGAATATAGCCCAGGGTGATAAGAAATGTTTTAAATTTAACTTTCTATGTATGTGTGTGTGTGTGAGAGAGAGAGAGAGAGAGACAGTCTCACTCTGTCACCCTGGGTAAGATGTCATAGCTCATAGCAACCTTAAACTCTTTGGGCTATAGGGATCTTCTTGCCTCAACCTCCCAAGTAGCTGGGACTATAAGTGCCTGCCACGATGCCCAGCTATTTTTTTCTGTTTTTAGTAAAAATGGAGTCTCGCTCTTGCTCAGGGTTGTCTCGAACTCCAGAGCTCAAGCAATCCACCCGCCTTGGCCTTGCTAAAATTATAGGTGTGAGCCACCCTGCCTGGTCAAAATTTAACTTTCTGATTTAAAAAAAAGAAAGAAATGTCACAAAAAGAAAAAGGAAATTAGGAAAATAAGAGAAAATATTTTATGATAGGGCTCTGCTTGAAATAGCTAGTTCTCTATCTTGGCAAGCATAAAGCAATGAAAGGATTTTATTAAAAAGGAAAAAGTAGGTTCTGCCATTCATTATTTTCCACTAAGAATAAGAGTAGCTATTGGGATAGCAAATGGCTTCAAACTTCCCCATGCACTCTGAGAAGGCAGTGGTTGTGGTATTTCTTTCTCTTTAATACAGACGAGGCTGAGTTCAGAAGATACGGAGTACCGTACAAACCAGCGGTTTTCAAAGTGAGGTTTCCAGATTAGCAGCAGCAACACATCCCGGGAATGTGTTAGAAATGCTACTCGATCAAAAGCTCTGGAGGTTAATCCCAGCAATGAATCTTAGAAAGCCCTCCTAAGGGTTCTGGTGCCTACCAAAGTTCGGGAATTGCTGGTCTAAACCAGTATAAGATAACCAGAACAAGAATCAGAAAAAGACAAAACCACCAGCTCACACCTCTGAAATGCTGTCGTTTTGAGTTTCTTGTCTGAATACAGCACGTGATATCACAAAAACAAATGTACCATAAGGACTGATTTTTGGTATTCTTAAAATAAATCTGAACTTAAAAGTTTGATATTCAGTAATTGTAAACCACATGGTTTGATATGAAAATACACAGGATTAGGAGGGTATTGCACATAAAAGTTACATTTAACTTAATTTTTTTACAAAGTCTTTATGATTCTTCTTTATTGGAACAAGATATAAAATGATATGATTGGTTTAAGATTACTTTAAATACATCCATTTGAACTCAGAGCTATGGAAAATGTCCTACTATTTAAAATAGCAGAAACTGCGTCTGTAATCACTTTGTATACAATCTTCCAATAATGAACAAACTGAGCATCACACCCTCGTGTGCTATTCCATTTGAAGAGCTCTCCTAGTCCTTTTTGACACCAGAGAGGTTTGATTCCAAGGAAACAAGATAGGAGACTCAAGATTCTATCAGCTGATGTGTCAGTTAAGAAATGAGTAAATACAAACGAGATCTAACTTATTCCCTTCTATCAGGAATTTTTCTGAGAAGAAAACGTTTCTTAAAATTGAAGGGCTAATAATTTCACGAGGGCTTTAAGTCCTCTACTCAGAAGAACCCTTATTTATGGATAAGTTACCCAAATTGCTTTCATTGGCATTACCATGTCTACTTCTAATAGATTGGAAAAATTATTGGAAAAGTTAGAGCAGAGTTCTTCTCTACAATTTTTAAAAATTCTTTTTTCTAGATATGTTAATATTATTAGGGAGAAGAAAGCTATGGATTCCTGTCCTCTGGGAAACCTTGTAATATGAATGGGAAGAGATGTCACCCATAATATTCTTTGAAGTTCTATTTGGCACAGTTTTGAGATTGGTAGCTAGTAGAGGTCTACTTTTCCTTATCAAGATCTTGGGGCCAAATATATTTAAGAATTTAGATAATTTTTCAGATGTATGAAAGTTTAGGGTATATTTGCTTTATCTTATAAAATGCCCACAGGTGGGTCTGGGGTAGTAACCTGCAATCAAACACATTGTGCTTTTATGCAGTGAAACAGATAAAATCACACTAAGTTATGTAAACACAGGCTTTAAATAGTCTTGTATCACCATATGTCAGGTTTTACCTCCAAATCAGATGTCTCAAACTTATGAAAAAAGAATAAGGTTTTAGAGAATTTTTAGAATTTGGAATTGCCACTAAGAAATTCTCAATTCAAAGAACATTTACTGGTACTACTATCACTTACCCATTTTAAAACATTAAGAGCCAGACAGCTGGTAAGGCGTGAAGTCAAGATACTATTCTATAAATATTCAACTCAAACATCCATGGGATTGTGTATATATAAACACGTATATATATTTTTTCCTTCCTCTTTTTAATGAACAAATTTTGATTGAGTGCCATGTGTCAAGCATTTTTCTTGACACTGAGGAGACAGTAGGAAAGAAAACAAAGATTCTCCTCTCATAGAGATATTCTGGTATGTAAAACATCTAGAATCTACTATCTATATTATAATGGGAGGAATACACAAATAAAAATGGATTTAAAAAGAACTTAGAACAATAATTAGAACATAATTTAGCATAGGAAAATTATAAGTAGTGATATGGAGACACATATATTTGCTCCAGAGTCACAAGGAAAGGCCTCTGGAAGCTCTTTGAGGTGAGATCTGAATAAGCAGAAGGAAGTGAGGTAACTGGGAGGAGTGATCCAGGCAGAGGAATAAAGAAATGCAAATGGCCTGAGCTGTAGGGCTGCTGGATAACCCACCAACCAGTGTATCTCATGGAATGTTCAGAAAACACGTACGAAAAATTATTTGTTGTTTATCTGAAATGTAAATTTGAATGGATGTCCTCCATTTTCATTTTTATTTGCTTGATCTGGCAACTTTACCAAGGTATAAATTTGTTTGTCCTGTTTTGGGACAGCAGGAGGCTGAGCAAGAAGGGCAAGGCTGCTGGAACAGAGTGATCTGGGAGAAATCAAAGAAGAGACTACCCAGTATGATAGTCATCAGCCTCATAAGGCTATGCAACACTCAAATGTGGCTGGTCGACCTGAGGCATGCTACATATCTAAAATGGTCCTGAATGACAGAAACTTAGTGTGAAATTTGAATATGAAATATCTCAATAACTTTTTACATTGGTGTCATGTTGAACTGATAATAGTTTAGAGGTAATGTGTTAAATAAAATATATTATTGGAACTGACTTTACTGAAGTTTTTTTTTCTTTTTTTTTTTGTGAGAGAGTGAGAGACAGAGTCTTAGCCTGTCATACTGACTAGAGTACAGTGGCATGATCATAACTCATGGCAGCCTCCCACTGCCAGGCTCAAGTGTTCCTTACACCTCAGCCTTCCAAGGAGCCAGGACAACAGACACACACCACTATGCCCAGCTAATTTCTTTTTCATTTTTTGTATAAATTAGATCTCACTATGTTGCTAAATCTTGTCTTGAACTCCTGGCCTCAAATGATACTCTAGCCTTGGCCTCCCAAAGTGCTAGGATTATAGGCAGGAGACACCATGCCCAGCCAATTTTAATTTTTTAATGTTTCTACTCATAACTTTAACATTACATATATGGCTTTGATTACATCACAATTGGATAGTGAAGAATTAGAAAGAAAATGGATGAATTAGTAAGGAAGGAGACTATGAGGACTGTGCAGTTTACCTTAAGGAAACAGAAAGGTATTAGACAGTTCACATGAAAGAGTGACAGTGACATGATCTGACATGCTTTAAAAGAATCATTGGATTGCTCTCTTGAGCTCCCTGACGTGAGTCCCAGTTGAGGTAACAAACACAGGAGATACTACTACCTTCAGGAGACCATCATTGTTTCCTCTCTCAGCTTGTCTCCCTGGCTCTTAGTTGTGTCATTACATTTAATGTGAGTTACCAGCACAGCTGACTTATTGCTTGATGTTCTAAAACTTGCTTTCAAGAGTCATTGATTCAAAAATATTCCTGAAAAACCTATCATGTGCTAAACATTATTCTCGGGTGGCAATTCCCAAACCTTGGGCTACAGGCTGGTATGGTCCATGGCCTGCTAGAAATGGGGCCACACAGCAGGTGAGTGGTAGGAGAGTGAGTGAAAATTTCTCTAAAGTTTCATCTGTATTTACAGCCACTCTCTGTTACTCTCCCATTACCTGAGCTCCACCTCCTCTCTAGAGAAGCAATGGCATTAGATTCTCACAGGAGCGGGAATCCTACTATAAACTGTGCATGTGTGGGATCTAGGTTGCATGCCCCTTAAGAGAATCTAGTGCCTGATAATATGGGGTGGAGATGTGATGCACTTGAATCATCCCACCTGGCTCAGATCTGTGGAAAAATTGTCTTCCATGAAACCAGCCCCTGGGACCAAAAATATTCCTGACCACTATTTGAGGGTCTAAACATACTATGGTAGTAAAAGTACAGAGGAAGAAAACAGCAATAAAAGGTATGACTCCTGAGGGTTACATTTTCGTGGAGGCAGTTTAAATAAACAAAATTGAAATGATGCAAAAAATGAACAAATAAGTATAATGGATTCAAAGTGGTTTGACAAACAGTAAAAGAAAAGATGGTTAGGGAATACCTGGGTGGAGTGGGTTTTTCCCTTTAAGTAGAGTAATTGGTCAAAAGACCTCAGCTGAGGGAGGTGAGTGAGCAACTGTTACAGTATAAACATGTTGTTTCCCTCAAATTCTTATGTGAAATCCTAAATCTGGGGTTAGGAGGTGAACTTTTTCCAGTGATTAGTTCATGAGAGATGATTCCTGATCAATGGGATGAGTGAAAAAAGACCTAGAGACTTCCAACTCCTTCTCCTTTGTGAAGTTACAGGGAAAAGAAGGCCCTTACCCAATGCCGAATCTGCCCAAGGCTTGATCTTGGATTTCTCAGCCTCTAAAATGGTACAAATTAATTTCTATTGTTTATAAGCCACACATTCTATGATATTTCGTTATAGTAGCTCAGATGGACTGAGGTGAGAGAGAACTCTGGGTGTAGAAAACAGCTAATGCAAAGGCTCTGACACTGGACTGTGCCTGGTATGTTGGATGCACAGCAAAGAAGTCGAGGTGTCTAGATGGAGTGAGCAAGTGGGATCGTAGGAAATAAAGTGTGCCTTGGCACGACTACCTATTTTGAGCCTCCTGAACTATAACCAAAAGAAATATTAGGTGGCTTTGTGGAATTGTGAGATTCCTGAGAAAGCAAAAAAGTTCTGGTTTCTACTCATGGAGAGTCCACTAGTACCTTCATGGTCGGGCTATCCTGAAGCACATGCAAATTTCTTGGCTTGCAAAGTCCATTAAGGAGGTTTAGTGAAATCTGAAGAAAGGCAGTACTATTGAGCCAGATAGACACGATCGGACAATTAAACTCATGAACTCATCCTAGGAAAAGTGCTACATACCTCATTGCTGATATCACTATGGTCACCTTCAAAGTACTTTTCCTAGGATGAATTTGCAGTCTTGTACGATCACAGCTCTGAAGACCATTCCAAAGAAAGAGTTCCAAAATTGCTCTGAAGGGTGGACTAGGTGCTGGTGTCAGTGCATAGCTTCCCAAGGGGGGGGGGGGGTCCTCTGAAGGTGACCATAGTGATATTTAGCAATATCACTACTGCTGTGTAGCACTTTTTCTAGAAAGAGTTCACAAATGGAGTTGTATAATCTTGTATTCCAAATTAATGTAACTCTCACAAAATAGCTCTGCAATTCCAGAACTCATCTAATATGGTACCACTCGGAATATCGGGTTACTCTTGTTACTATCAGAACTTTTAAATAAATATATTCAAGCTTGGCTAATCCTCTGGGGAGATGGGCAAGAAGAAAGCAAGGCTAGACTTTCAGGGTATAGCTTTCCAGAGAAAGTCTTATCTATATGAGAGGCAAAAAGAGCAACTATAGTTTCTAAGGGTAGTACATAAAAGACAAATAAGGGATTTCAAAAGGATTTTATATTCATAAAATGAGACCAGACTAATATGAAAAAAAAAATGAAAAAAGAGAATTGAGAAATTAAGCAATCATTGTCTAAATATGAAATTTACCAACTAGATTGATTAGCATAGGGCAGTAAATGATGTGTTTTAGATGCTAGTAAGTGGTAAGAAAAAAAATAATAAAGCAGAGTAAGTGAAACCAAGAGTTCTGGGTCCAAGAGGGGAAGGAGCAGGAAAGAAGTCCTAGGCCAAGGCCCTCAGTCAGGAGTAGGGTGAGCTTTGCTCAGCAGCCACCCGTCCCTCATAGACAATTGTCCATCAGACATTCATTAAGCATCACGCTGCCTCGCTCTTGCAAGATCCCCAAGCTAACCTCAGAGAAGGACATACATGTTGGGATAGCACCAATGCACAATGATATGGGCAACTGAACTCAGAATTTCCCAGATGTGTTCTGGGGGATTTTTCCTATTCTGTGCTCTATGGTAAAACCATTCAATAATCCAATAAGTTAGGAAACCACTGCACTCTGTCTGTCTGTCTTGGTGATTTCTAATACACACTGGCATGCTAAAGACTTTGAGAAGTCCTGAGGTTAGAAAACTGTAGAGCCCTGTTTCACCCATCATTTCTCAAATTTACTTGAATAAGAAACCCTTTTACTGAAGTAACACATATTCGTAGGTAACAGAGTTAATGATCTATAGAATTTGTGCTATGAGGAAACAGCCTTTGGGTGAACTTCCCTACATGCTGATCTGTACACGGCTATGGGAGACAGTCCCCTCCTGCCCTCCACTCTCTTTGTAGGCGCCCTTCATCCTACCACCCTCACACTATAAAGTGTGAGGCCTGCCTAAGAGGATCTTGAACTAGAACTTATCCAAACAGAACAGAACAGTGTGACCTGGGCCCCTTACCCACTTTCTAACCCTCTATTTTTTAGCAAAAAAGAGAATTATCAGTGATATCTCCATCAAACTCTCTTTCTCCAGCATTGAAAATTATCTACTTTATCTTTTCTTCCCTTTTCTTATTGCCTAGTTTTCCTTAACTAATCATTGCCAAAAATAAATTATAATGTAAATAGAATAAAGTAGACTATGACATTGCCAAAGGAATACAATCCTACAAAAGAAAAATATGAGGTAAATTTGATGGCAAGTGAGGTCACTAGCATCTGGAGCTTCATGAAACACTGAGGCTTCACTGGGAATTCTGAAGGGCTGGTCAAACTCAACCAAAGAAGAGGAAGAGGGGTTCTGGAAAACCAAGATGCCAACAATCTCAGCAGAGATTCAGGGTGTTAATACATGTATCCAGATCTTTTATTCCTCTCCATTAGAAATGATTTTCCCCCAATGGCTTTAAATAACAGATTCTATATTTATTTATTTATTTATTTGCAGTTTTTGGCCAGGGTGGGGCTTGAACCACCCACCCTCAGTATATGGGGCCAGTGCCCTGTTCCTTGAGCCACAGGCACCGTCCAACAAAGTCTATATTTAAAATGCACACGTGTTTCTCACAAACATTTTCTTGTCTGTCTATTCCATTAAGTTTTGTCTATATTAAATGTTTAAAAGGATAGTGGCATTCTCAAATTGAAACATTTACACCAGCAAAGGTAATGTCTATTACCAGCAAAAGAAAGTTGTCTATTTTTTTGAGGCTTTTGAAGCAACAAGGAGACTGTGTTTATATTCAGACAAAAAAACCTGCATGTTAAAAAAAATGATAAAACATAATCTAGGATTTTGATATTTTTTTGTCCTTCCACTAACTAGTCTGTGACAGCAACACATTCTTTTACCCTCTACTTTCTCCATATCTGTAAAAGGAATCAATGGTCTAAACCAGGATCAGAAAACTGCAGCTAATAAACCAAATCCAGCCACTGACTGTATTTATAAAGTTTTATTGACATACTGTCATGCCCACTTGTTTATGTATTTTTTTAGAGCTGGTTTCATTTTATAACAGCAGACTTGAATAAAATTAAGTAGTGACAAAGGCTGTATGGCTTATAAAGTTTAATATATTTTCTGTGCTTGGTGCCCAAAGCTCAGTGGGTAGGGCACCAGCTACATACACTAAGGCTGGTGGGTTTGAGCCCAGCCTGGGCCGGATACACAACAGTGACAATTGCAACCAAAAAATAGCTGGGCCCTGTGGCGGGTGCCTGTAGTCCCAGCTACTTGGGAGGCTGAGGCAAGAGAATTGCTTAAGCCCAAGAGTTTAAGATTGCTGTGAGCTGTGAAGCCATGGCTCTCTACCAAGGGTGACATAGTGAGACTGTGCCTCAAAATGAATAAATAAATAAACAAAATAATAAAATAAAAATAAATAAAATAAAATACTTGCTGTCTGTGTCAGTACAGAAAAAGTTTGCTTAGTAAGGTTTCTGCCAGCTCTGACATCTTGTGATACAGATTATTACCCCATAAGAGGTTTAATTGTTGTCATTGGAGTACAGGTGTTAAGAACTAAGCAAACGGCCTCAGCAAAACACACCAATTTAAATATTTCATGCACCTTTAGTGATTACTTTTGCCACCCACAGCATTCTGACAATGAACCACACACCAAATTGCTCTAACGAGTGCCAAGGAAACACAGTTTGAAAACAAAGCTTGCTTTCTGGTCCATGCCTTATGAAAATGCATGATGTGAATTGCCCTCAAATAAGGTGTGTGTTGTACTGTGTCTCCAGCTTTGAATCCCAGAAACCACAACATTCCTCTACTGAACCTCTTTCATAGAAGAGGGAGAGCTTGCTTTGCCAACCAGATGAAGAACCCCTGACATTTTATTTATTTTTCTTTCTGGAAATGCTCACTCAAAGTTAAAAGGGTCCCCAAATTTTCTGCAGCTGCTGTCTGGATCACTTTTTAAAAATATACCTAAGGAAGCCGCCTGGGTGGCCATGGAGAATGGTTGAATCAGCCTGAATTTCACATATTGGATGCTTTGAGCAGCTCACAGTGGTCAGATTATCACAGGGGCCTGACCATGTCTGGCAACCCTCTTACAATTCCTTCCATACTATGGCCAGGATTGGCTACAACACCAAAGGGAATTCCCTGGAAGATGTTCTTCCCTTAACATTTAACCCAATTCATTGAAAGACAAGCTACGGTTCCAGGTTTGACATCAGAGAAGGATTCATTTAGAAAAATGTCAGGAACATAAAAACTCAATCACCAAGTGATTGCAGACACTAAACCTCAGAGTCTCGAGGAGATTCTAAATTTTACAAGAAAGTATGTTCTCCCTGTGTGTATGTGTTTGAGGGGAGGTGCACATGTTCTGTTAAACAGCAACCAAGGTACACATTTTGAATAATTAATAATTGTGCATAGAATACAAAACTAACAATTATAGGTAAGAAAAGTTAATCATACTAGAATTTGGTAGCAGTTTAATGAGACTATGCTACTGGTAGATGCTGAGAAATGCTGATGGGTTCTTTGTGACCGGGTGCTGCCTCCATTCCTTCTCTGGCTTCATAGAGGATGTTGGAAACAGGGGCAAGTCTATCTGCTCCAGCAGGATTGGGATTGGACTATCTCTTCATGGATATGCCATGTCTCTACACATTGTCCACATTAATATAAGAATCCTATAAGACAAATATGCATTTTCATAAGAAAACGGTTTGAGAAGCACTGTGATTTGAATGTTTGTGTCCTCTCCAAAATTCATATTGAAACAATCTCCTGTGAAATATTAGTAAGCAGTGGTGCCTTTGTGAGGTTAGATTTAGCTAAATAGGCCATGCCTATTTACATCCATGAGACTGAGTGCTTTGAACACCTGTGCCCAGGAAGTCAGCCCTTCCAAGTCTTCTAAGAGGAAAAGGAGGCAAGAAGGAATGTGAGGGGGCATCTAAGAAAATAGACCCGTAACCACCTCTGACATTGGGTTTTCCTGTAAGCTTTGATTCCCCATCTCCAAGGCAGAGATTGGAAAACTGGCATTGACTGAATGCCAGCTGTGTTGCTAGCTGCCTTGAATATATCATCTCATATAATGCTTACAAAGATGCAAAGTTGGCATTACTATAGGGCAAATACCTCTATATCATGGATAAGGCAGACAAAGGAAACTATTTAAAGTAATATATTTAGCATTAGCAAAGGAAAGATTTGATCTTAGCTCTGTTTGACTCCCAAAGTCTTGCCAGTCCCATCATACCCCTCTGAGAAGTCCTTTTCCTTCAGGGTCAATCTTTCAAGATAAAACCCTTATCATTCTCTTTTTGTCATAGAGGCTGGAGAGAACCCTCTGATGTGGAGTGGGCAGGGCCTGGAGTTCTTTCCAAAAGTTTCCATGAAACATGACATAAAAACCCAAAGCTCTGACTCACTAGCTTCCACAGTCTCACTAGTCATGCCCTGAAAAGACTGGGCAGAATCAAAACAGCAAGAAATTGTTACCAGTGTATTATGTTCCCAGTCTGTAATGATTTCTGAGAAGTGTTGCCCTCTGTCCCATCTGATGCACAGATGTATATGTGATGCTTCAGTACAGGTGAGTGTGCTACAGGTGAGTTTATTTGCCCAGTGTGCAACTGTGGAGTCTTGGCCATCCTAAAGAACAAAGAGAGGGCCTCTTTGTTGTCACTGTTGATTCTTCTCACCATAAAGTGGCTAACATGTCACTCGCAGGGGACACAACTCTCTCCCCTCCATCATAAATCCATAAAGGATAAGGTGCACACAGCTTTCCCTAAGTCAGTCACACCAAAAAACAATAGAAATTAGAAAGGAAGGGCTCCGCGCCTGTGGCTCAAGCGGCTAAGGCGCCAGCCACATACACCTAAGGTGGCGGGTTCGAATCCCCAGCCCGGGCCCGCCAAACAACAATGATGGCTGCAACCAAAAAAGTGGCCAGGCGTTGTGGCGGGCGCCTGTAGTCCCAGCTACTTGGGAGGCTGAGGCAGGAGACTCGCTTGAGCCCAGGAGTTGGAGGTTGCTGTGAGCGTGATGCCATGGCACTCTCCCCAGGGGGATAGCTTGAGGCTCCGTCTCAAAAAAAAAAAAAAAAAAGAAATTAGAAAGGAAGGAAAGTTCAACTTTATATACACAATTATAAATCATATAATCTCATAGAAGAGTTTAAATATATGTCGACTTCAAAGATATTACACACATGCACACACACCTGTATGCCCATGTATGTGTAGGCAAAGAAAGCATTGAAAAGTAGGCAGTTGAGATTTTAAGATCCATGGGGAGGCTATTTGATGAAGAACTAAGAATGATTTATAAAAGTTAGCTCTTCTAAAGTGCTTGAAAGCAATTTCTTTTCAATGGTAAATGAGAATCCCCCCTTTTTATTGTGTTTACATTCTCATTACTTTAGAAAATTTTAAATAGAACCTGCATATAAATAAGATTATGTGGGATTTGACTTTCTATGCCTGGCTTGTTTCACTCAGCCTAATGTCCTCTACAGTCATCCACCCTGCCACAAATAACCACATTTCATTTTGTTTTCTAAAGGCTAAATGCATGGGGAAAGGAAAAGAATAGGGAATTAGTGGTCAAAGGGTACAAAATTTCAGATAGACAGGGGGAATAAATTTGATATCTATTGCACATCAGGGTGACAACAGCTAGGGGATAAAAGAATCTATAAAAAGGCATTTGGTCTAAAGTGGTTCATCCCAAATTTCAAATTTGCGAAAACTTAGAAACTAAGACATATCTAAGAAAATGTTTATAAATAACCACACTGTTTCACCATCCCAAAATCAGTGTTTTAATAGTTTCCCCAATCACTCCAATCTAAGGAAAATAATGTTTGAATAGATAATCCAAGAATATCCATATTACTGTGACAGCAGCTGCCTCTGTGCGGAAGAACTGAGGGCCTTGGAGAGAGGCATATACATTTGTGTCTGTTGATGTGGAAGCAGATGTTTAGCTTATTCAAAATAATTGTAATATCTTTGAATTAATATTCAGTTTCACCATTTTTATTTGTTTCCTCTTTTACAGGTAAACCATTTGTGACACATTTATTCTCCTCTTTACGTATTTTTCATGACCTCCAAAATCTTCAAGGAATCTTAGCACTTCACTCCTATCTCTGCACCATCTACATTTCTCCTAACCCATATGTTGCACCAAAAACTGCTCTTCAGCCCTTTTCACACAATTACGCTTCATGTCTGCACTATATAGACTGTGGTTATACAAGGTAGACTCCCAGAGGAGTGGTGTAGGTGCTGACGGCTGACAGCATAGGGGAGAATTTTCACTTCTGCTTCTTACTAAAGTTATCCCCTTGGCCAAGTCACTAAAAATCTCCAAGACTCAATTTCTTCATTTCTGAAAAGATGATGATAATAATGATATTTTGTTAAGTTGTCAAAATATTTAAAAAATGCATGCAAACTACTTTGCCGAGTGCTGTATAGCTAGTGTTCACTCAGTCAATAATTATTATGCCTTTGTGTTTAGGATAATGTGTAATTCCCACACATTAAATTATCTCATTGAAATAAATGATACTGTTATCAGTTTAAAATTTGTGTCTGACTAAAGTAAATAGTAAGAAAAAGTAGCAATTAGAGAGTGATAGGAATTGGAAAACATGGGCTATTGTCATCTAGAAATCACATTTGTTATACTCATTCTCCTATAACCAAACAAAAAAGAAAGCATATATGCAAACCACATAAGACAGCCCCCTTCACCCTATTTTTTTCTTGGGTTGCCTTCTTGATACGTTGCCAACACAAATATGGAATCCAGGTTCCATCAGTTAGAGTCTGTGGTCCCCCTGGGTTTCCCTCCACAGTCTTTTCATTTTGGTCTTTGATTCCCAGTGCTCCAAATTATTTAGGAGGAATTCCCAGCCATAGCCCAGCCTCTGTCATTAGCCCTGGCCTGTCTAGCAAGACCGGCTCCAAAGTGGAAGTGAGTGGAAATGCTTTCATGGTTTGATCCAGTAAACTTTGACTGAATGTCCAGCACACGCTGAGGGGTATCCTCCAACAGTACACGCCCACATCCCAGACATAAAAGAAATAATAGATTTAGCCCCAGTTCACTGTAGTCTTGTATAAAGTTTCAAGGAAATACAGAAAGGCAAACTCTGTGATTCACTTGCCACACTTTGTCTTGGGGAACCCTGAGCAAGAAGGTCCTGACGGGGATCCTTCCTCCCCTCTTTCTCCCATGTCTTTGCAAATGCAAGACCTGTCTCTAATTGAAATCTGTTTTTCTGGCAGGAAGATCATCTGGCATACATATTTTGACCAATTCCCCAATAAGTGAGTAAATAAATAAGTAAATAAACAGATTTTCCCCCAGCCTCCTATGTGGAGCAGACCATGGGTGGTCATTCTGGGGTTAGACTTTGTGACAAAAACGGCCAGCTTAGACTCTTCAAAGTGCCAAGCAGACAATTAATGACACTCAGACATTCTTTTAATCTCCATGGCAGGGCAATTCAGCAAGGCCAGATATAAATTTTATTCCACACGGATCTGGGGAAGTGCGAAATGGCCACATAGAGGGAACAAAAGAGAATTTTAAAATACATGAGCAATGAAGCATAATTGTGCTTTTTGTACTGGTCACAGATCCGGCCTTTACAGCCACACCCACTTCATAGGCTTAATAGTAATCGTAAATGCAGTCAGGAAAAAGCAAACATTTTATATCCCCCAACAGAAAGCAAAAGAACATCTTGTTTTGCTTGCTGAAACTTGGCTGTTATTCCCAACAGTAAAATGCTCACAGGCGGACTGTGTAGGAAGAACACCTGAATTCTGGGGGAAATGCATCATTCATCATTTTTTGCTTTAAATATGCAGAAATATTTTTTCTATCATCCTGTGCCTTTTTATAGACTGTTAATGATGGGAGAAACTGATCAAATGCAGGCAGAGGAAGGCCACAAATGCTAAACACGTGTCATTTACCACCAGCCAGGGCACAGCTTTTTATTACATTTTATAAACTTCGAGATTGACGTTGAGTTGGAAAAGCATTCACATTCACACAGCATGTTTTATTTTGCACACTATTGCTACTAATAATAAACAGTGAATGGCTGGACTAATTCCTCCACTCCGTGTGGAAAAGATTAACTTTTCTGCCATTTGTTTCATATTTGCTGGAAATTGGAAATTCTTAAGGTCAACATGTACGATTTCCCAAATATTCAAAGCCCAGATTCCTATCAAAGAGTGCAAAGGACATAGAAACGGGTATCTTCTTCCATGAGGAATAATGCTTCAGGCTTGCCAGGTTTGACACTTCTAGCTGGTCACATGGCCCCATGGTTTGCAAATAAGCACCAAGATGCCCCCAGGCTGCTGCAGCCAATTCACAGAGGCACTGCAGGATACTTTAAATTTTAAAAGAAAAATGAGCAACAGCTGTCGAACATAACACAAACTACTACTATTAAGTTATTTGGACCTCATTATTTTAAAAATTGAATGGTTAGGTATTTTTTATGGTCCAGAAGTGCCATAAAATTTTTTTCTGAGACACTGAGGGTGTTGAGAACCCAGAAAGTGGAGAACCTCTAGCATACTTTAGCATACTTCCATATATGTAACTCCCAAATTCAAGAACATGAGTGTACACATGATGCCTGACACATTCTACAGGCCACAAAGCATATTTTGGAGGATAGAGAACCTTTGTTTATATAACACTTCAAAAAAAAAAAAAAAAAAGTTGCACAGCCAGGTCTCAGATCCCCTGTTCTCTAGGTTGCTGTTTCCAGCTTCTTAAGGACTTCTGGGTAAGAAGGAACCATGGAATCTGAGCTCTACATTGTATACTAGTTAGAAAAGGGGTGTGGGCTGAATGCCCACATAAAGCTAGCTAAATGAAATGTGCTCTTTTAATTCCAGAAATTGGGTGAAAAGACTTGTAAGTATTATGCATTTTGTAGAGGCCTTGCTGCCTGGTAGAGCATAGCAGGACCTGCAGGTAAGGTGATAACAACCTCCTGCATGGGACTCTGACTATGCAGTCAGTCAGCCTGCCAGATAAGGGTTGATATGGCCCATCTGTGCAGGCGACATGGCTCAAAGGTTGATGAGAGTGAAAAACCCCATCGTAAAAGTGGGTGGCCTCCAAACCACAAGAAAACAGAGTCACTGAGCCTGTTCTCGGAAACTTAATTGAGTACATGGAATAAAAAAGTTTTACTTCTCTGTTTGTCCTGACCTTTAACTTTGACAATGGAAGTCAGATAATGCCAGGTTACTTTAGGTCTTTAGAGGAATAGCTTGAGGCTAGTCTTAAGATGGTTATCTTACTTTCCCGGACTTTATGTCTTTTCTATAGTCTAAGATAAGAATAGTTCCCAGACTTTCTGTCTTTTCTATAGTCTAAGATAAGAATAGAGAATGTAAAGATTATTGATTAATATGGTGTATGTGACTAGCTCCCTATAAAAGGGAGTCGCGAATAAAGATGATTTGCTACATGCCACCCAAAAGTGTGTGATCGTTTCTTGCTTTCATACAATTCCAGGAGTGAGCTTGTACCTGCAGCCAAGCCATCCTCTCCCCGCAAGAAATTACCACCCAACAGAGGGGGATTTGAAACTAAAAGTGAGATGATATTTATTGTTTCTCTAATGCAACTCCAGAGAAACTTATGCAGTACCTTTGAAATAACTCACTCTAGAAAGACTTGTGCAAGACAATGGAGGCCAATAGTGTAACAAGGAGACTGCTCAGTGTAACCCTCCAGAAGAGTCAAGATGACGAACATGAGCAATCAGACTCTAGAAGAAAGCAATTTGTTTGGGCAAGAGATGCTTAGGATTGGGAAGCCTGTGGAAGTAAATTTGGTCCTCGGAAATGGCAAGTAGGCCTAGAATATCAGGATCAGTACTTAAAAGACCAAAAACAAAAACAAAATAACTTTGGCCACAGTCTTGAAAGGGATAGCTGATTGAATTGGGACACTTGGTCAAAACAATTTCCAGTTTGACAGTGAAGTCCCTAGGGGAAAAATGCCATAGGGCAAAGTCAAGAGTAATCTCTTTTCAATGATAAGAGTATCTTGAATTCCTTGGAAGGATTAACCTGCTTATTTTGCCTTGCAAGAGCTATTTAAAGAGCCATTCCTTTCTTCGTTTAGTTCCACAACATTCTTGAAAGAGGAAACAAGTTAATCTCAATCCCATTCCTACTCTAGTAGGTCTGTCCCAAAGACAGAAACTGATTAATAACATTTTAGCATTATGATGAAAGGGACAATCATGTCAGGAACTGAGCTTATGATAGAAATCTTTTCCTCTGAGTCCTTTTCTGCTTCACCCCTCAATGTGCCCCAAGCTATGTGACTCCCTCTGCACCTGAGCTGACTTCTCCCTAGAAATTTCATTCAACTTTATGGCTTGGAAGGCTATTCATGTACTTCAAAATCATAAATGTATTTCTGAAGCCAGGCCTCGTTCCTGGACTCCAAATTCATATTTCTAATTACCTATTAAACTGTCTTTACCTGGATGTCTAATAAATGCCTTAAACACATGTGAAAACGAACTTTTTGATTCTGAGATCCTGGACTGGCTCCTCTCCAGTCCTTGTTCTTATTGACTCCTCTCATTCTCTTATTCTCTAAAAGCCAGTCTTAATGTAAGTTCTTATGATTCTACTGCCTACACCTCCCATAATCTCTCCCCTTCACTCCATGCCATCTGCCACCAGCCATTATCTGTTACCTACATCCATAAAATAGCCTTGAAACTCATCTCTCTTTTTCTACTCTGTCCTCCCTTGTCCAATATTCTACACATGATCTTTAAAAAATAATTGGTATCAATTTCACGTCTCTGCACAAAACTTCCATTGGTTTCAAATGCATTAGAATAAAACTGGAACTCCTCAGCCACATGTGAGGAGCCCACATGATCCTTTTCTATCAAGCATTCAGATTCAGGTTCAAGTATTACTAATTTCCACTAATGCCACATTCATCTTCCTCCTTTTCTTCAGAGGCACTGAGCTTGTTTCCATCTTCTGGTCTTTTAGTACCTTTGTTATCTTTCTGGAACACTTTCACTTCTTTTCTTGATATGCCTGACTCATTCTTGCCATGCGGGTGTGATTTTAAATATCACATCTTTTCTGTGCAACCAATCTCACATATCCTCTAGTCATTCCTATCATCATCCCAAAGCAATGACCATTACTTGAAGAACATATTAGTTTACTTAGCATATTTATTATCTGTCTTACCCCCCACTGAAATATAAACTCCCACACGGTAGGAAATTGTCTTCTTATTTAACACTGCATGACAGACGGAGTACATGGCCCAAAAGATGGCAAATTCTCAGTACATGATTATTGAAAGTCCTTGAACTAATGAATGGGTATTTCCAGCTATTTCTTCCATTTCATTGCTAGCTATATATGTCTTCTCTAGTGGTCACTTGCAGGCATGATTGTTAAAGCACACTTCTTTTTAAGAATCACTACATAATGAATGTTGAGAAAAGGAAATTGGAGATGCTAGTTCAATTCCAGCTTATATTTAAATAGATGGTTGCATTATGCTATTCAAGAAAATGTTCTTTTATATCTGGAAAATTAATAAGATACACATATTTCATTAAAAATGTATGTTTCTTGAGTTAGCACACAGTTTCACATACTTATTGGAAATTTTTCAAAACTAATCTCAGAGGCCTTGACACAATAAATAGAACTGGCTATTTATTTTTATCTATATTGTAAAATGTCAGCATAATTGAATGCATTTAAATCACTTCTATTATATCATATTCCCCCTCCTCAGAGGAAGTAAATAGCATGGGATTATGTTAAGTTAAATGAAACTCTTGTGTTTATTAAAGATTTTAAGAATGTTTTTTGGCATATTCATTCTTCTGCTTGAATAAAGTGTTATCTGATTTTTAAAAAATTATAGCATGGCTATTGCTAAAGTAAGTACTTAGGGTAAAAATTTAATACATGTCTTGAATATTTTTACAATCCATGTATTCTAAATGTATAACATTTTTGGTTTTGGTATGATTCTTTTTAGATCCCTAGGTTGGCAAAACTCCCCAACTTATATCAATATTTACCTTCAAGAGTGTCAAGTAATCATAAATTCCCCTTGATTTCCTTTTATTAGCTATATAGTACCTAAATCAGTGATTTTCCAGCCAACTAAAGTCTATACATTTCAGCATTTTACTTTATAATTTTACTAATTGGGATATAAAACATTTATGAATGCTTAATACTTTCTTTCTTTGTTCCCTCTTAAGGAGAGAGCAGGCATTTCCCATTCTTTCAATTTTACAAGAAAGTATTTCTCTAAATATGTTCAGCATCTTGCCCAATCCTTTACTATCTATTCCATGTGGATTGGGAATGCTTTATCTACTTAGTGGGTGGCATGTTTCACATTGAATGAAGCCAGTCTTTGAAAAGGACCTAAGAATGAGATAGTTGGTCATTTCTATCTTTCTCATCCCAGAGAATGATGTGGGGTAACTACATCAGCTATTTGTTGTGGGTAGGTTATACAATGCTCTAAATTGAGGAACAGGTAGAACTATTATGTCTACTTATCTAGCAGACTTTACCCATGTCTGCCAAAACAGTAACATCAGTAATAGAGGTGGTATTTCCATCCCCTTTATCTAACTCCTTTGCCAATCTCTCAATTGGTTCTACATCTAGGTATGGTAAGAATATATTAATTTGATACTATCAAAATCCATTACCCAGTATATTTGCCAGAAATATTGAGAAATGGATAAAGAGTAAAATTTTGGAAGGCAAAATAATATGTACCACTTGTGGCTTTTCATAGTCTGAATATAGAATAGGAGAATTTGCAACTTAGGTGTCACAAGTATGAACCATGAAAGTTCTTGATCTTGGCACACACAGCAGCTTCTATTGTTCCATGCCAGTGACAAAAATGATGTAGTTTTCTTTCTGACATAATTGGAAAAGATGCTTTAGGATTAGTTTTAGCAAACTGGTCACCTATAATTTTTTTTTTTTTTTTTTGAGACAGAGTCTTACTATATTGCCCTCGGCAGAGTGCCATGGCATCGCAGCTCACAGCAATCTCAAACGCTTGGGCTTAAGTGATTCTCTTGCCTCAGTCTCCTAAATAGCTGGGACTACAGGTGGCCACCACAATGCCCAGCTATTTTTTAGTTACAGTTGTCATTGTTGCTTAGCAGGCCCAGGCCAGTATCGAACCCACCACTCTAGGTATATGTGGCCAGAGAGCTATGGGCGCTGCCATGATCACTTATAATTTTGACTTTGATAGATTAATGCATCTTATCATGACTTAGTTCGTACTGGTGGCTGTTCATAAGCAGGAAAATGACTGTTTTGATGCAGC